>NC_048292.1:3273974-3573974 GCF_009762535.1 Notolabrus celidotus
TCGTAACCCTAACCCTAATCGTAACCCTAACCCTAACCCTAACCCTAATCGTAACCCTAACCCTAATCGTAACCCTAACCCTAATCGTAACCCTAACCCTAATCCTAACCCTAACCTTAACCCTAATCGTAACCCTAACCCTAATCTTAACCCTAACCCTAATCGTAACCCTAACCCTAATCTTAACCCTAACCCTAACCCTAACCCTAATCCTAATCCTAACCCTAACCCTAATCTTAACCCTAACCCTAATCGTAACCCTAACCCTAACCCTAATCGTAACCCTAACCCTAATCGTAACCCTAACCCTAATCGTAACCCTAACCCTAATCGTAACCCTAACCCTAATCTTAACCCTAACCCTAATCGTAACCCTAACCCTAATCTTAACCCTAACCCTAACCCTAACCCTAATCCTAATCCTAACCCTAACCCTAATCTTAACCCTAACCCTAATCATAACCCTAACCCTAATCATAACCCTAACCCTAATCGTAACCCTAACCCTAATCGTAACCCTAACCCTAATCGTAACCCTAACCCTAATCGTAACCCTAACCCTAATCGTAACCCTAACCCTAATCCTAACCCTAACCTTAACCCTAATCGTAACCCTAACCCTAATCGTAACCCTAACCCTAACCCTAACCCTAATCGTAACCCTAACCCTAATCGTAACCCTAACCCTAATCGTAACCCTAACCCTAATCCTAACCCTAACCTTAACCCTAATCGTAACCCTAACCCTAATCGTAACCCTAACCCTAACCCTAACCCTAATCGTAACCCTAACCCTAACCTGAATCCAACACCGATGTTTTTTTGTTTTTGCAGAACTTCTTTGTAAATATTAATGTCCGCATGTCTGTAATCGTTTCTACATTGCCGACATTTTCTTTCAGAGATTGACAATAAAACTCGTCAGTTCATCCACCAGGGGACTTCCTTCAGCATTAAATTGATGCAACGCGACAGAGACACATCGGCTACTGATGTTCGTCAACAGAGCCAATATTCGCTGATACAGATGTTCCACTTAGACATCGTTGCATCCCCCGACTGCTCAACTGCGTCAGGTTGTGTGCGGTTTGCGGTCATGATTATGCATAACTGTGACAGAGCTTTAGCTAGGTTATAGCGCCATCTTCTGGGTATAATATGGTAACACAATAAAATACCTCTGCATTATATACTGGTCGCATCGAAGTATGAAAGAAAGCTCACTTTGCAGATGTAAAAATGTGTTAAAAGTGTGTCTTATGGGCTGAATTTGAAGGTGTTTGTTTCTACGATCTCTTACATTTTGGTAGACTAAACTTTTAGTCAGGGTTGAATCACAGTTTACACAAAATGTTCTTCAGTGATGTTCGTCATCCTTAAATTACGCCATTTTGGACGAGCATATTCTAAATTCTTGAAGATTTCTTGTGTGATACTGAAAGCTGACCCCCTCCTGGTGCTGTTTGGAGTCTCTGTAAAGTTCTCTCAGCTCAATAACTGCAAACAAGAACTCACATCCTACATTAATATCACAGCAAACCAAACTAATCCTAATGTTTCAGGGAAAATAAAGCAAGATATGGCGCTCTGCATCAATGTCCTCTCAGAGAGACGTGGATTTAAGTTTCAAAAGGAGGACAGATGTGTAATATTGAATGTCTGATAGCTGCTCCCTCAGTAAGACAGATTTAAACCAATTGACAGAAGATCAGAAGATGTAAGATGACAGACAGTTGATGCTTTGAGTCTGAAATCCTTCCTTCTTGCCAAACGAGCTCCAGCAGGTCCGTGACCTCAATCTGTGCCCCGACTTATCTTCCTCTCAGACTGCTGCTCGGAGACACCGTGCCCACCCAGCAGCGTCTCCGCTTGCCTCCCCTGGTGGATTGCGTCATTGTTCAGAGCTGCTGATACTACGTGGAATATGATGATGATGCTCCTCTGATTAGAGAGACAAAGCTGCTTTCAGGCCAGAGGGTGACCTTGTTAGCATCAGATCAGGGACGTGAGCGGTCACTGATGCCTGTAAGCCCCTCGGTCGCTCGCCCATCTTAGATGTTGAAATTATCTCATCTTTCTCGGCCTCTTGACGTAAAAGAAACCCCACAATCTCACCCATAAATGCTTCATCACAGACTTTCCTGTTATCACGCAGGCTGTGGTCTGGCAGTATTGATGATGGGATTGTGCAGTACATCTGCTGATGCAGTATTAGGAAGAAGAAGAAAGCGGAGGTGGGGGTTGGGGGGCTGACCTTCCCTTGTTCTTCGTCTCTAATGCCCAGTGCTCAACTGTCTTGGTGCCAGGTTTCCCTCCCTCCCTCCCTCCACTCCCTCTGGCTCTCTTTTCTCTTCGGTTGCAGGACTTTTGAACTCTCCCACCAACACCACCTCCTCCCCTTCCAAACCCCCCTGCAGCCTTGTCTAAGGAGACGTCCGCCCCGGGTGAACTCGTTGACCAAGGAAAGGCTTGTTTTCACTCCCTTTTGGTGTAGGAAGGAGAACGTGGACACTGTAAAAAATGTCCTTTTTTTAAGCCTTCTGGTTGAGCTCAGGAGTTCAGTCAGAGTTTTTATGTATACACAGGATTATTTATAAACATTTTCCTTTACATGCTGTAGAGGCGGACTTAGCAGCAGTGGAATCATCCTTTTCAACCTTCAAGTTTTTCTGTCCAAATCTTGTTTTTTATTTCTGTGGTTGCATTAAAGATGGACGACAAGCATCTCCTGCAAAATGAATCCAAAATATCTGAAACTCCTCCTGCTGACTGGTTCCATGTTTTAACTCAACCCAGAAACAGACAAAGATGCGGAGCTGAGGCGGGCCTCAAGACCCCTGGGTAACAATTACATTGCGCCCACAAAGTAGTCAACTTAACCACGCCCCAAATTATGGAGAATTAATGCGTAACTCTTGGTCTTCATATCTTAACAGAAGGTCTGTCATAATATCAGCTTTTCACCTCAAGATTATCATGGTACTCAGAATGAAAACAAGGCCATCAGTCAAATTAAGGAAATGCAAGACAAGGGTGAAACTACACCTTACTTCGATCGTTAATGTTACTTCATTAGCATTACGTTATTTTGTAGAGATTACTTCGCTGACGCTACTTCGTTGACGTTACTTCGTTGACGTTACTTCCTGGACGCTACTTCGTTGACGCTACTTCGTTGACGCTACTTCGTTGACGCTACTTCGTTGACGCTACTTCGTTGACGCTACTTCGTTGACGCTCCTTCGTTGACGCTCCTTCGATGACACTACTTTATTGATGCCACTTCGTTGACGTTACTTCTTAGAGGTTACTTCGTAGAGGCTACTTCGTAGACGCTACTTCGTAGACGCTACTTCGTAGACGCTCCTTCGTTGACGCTACTTTATTGATGCCACTTCGTTGACGTTACTTCGTAGATGCTACTTCGTAGACGCTACTTCGTTGACGCTACTTCGTTGACGCTACTTCGTTGACGCTACTTTATTGATGCCACTTATATATAACACAAACGGAAATGACTTGCTTACAAGGCACCATCAACTCCTATTGATGTTCAAAATTATGTTCTATCTTCCTCCATTTTTTACAAAATCCAAAAACCTCCTAAACTGTTGAGGAGGCCTTTTTTGCTGGTTGAGTACTTCACTTTCATCTGTCATCTCCTCTAGCTAACTTGTTGCGGAGTCTTCTTCTTCTGCTGCTTCTTCTTCATCTTCCCTCTGTCGCAGCCAGTGTAAAGAACCACCACCTACTACGAACCAGCTAGTCACATGGTATTACTGGATGCATGTTAACTGTTAACATGTTTGATTTTGCATTAAAAGGGATTCCTTGGCTTTTGCAATCTGTCTCAAGGAGCCTTCCAATCTGCGTCGCTACAACCACACATTTTTTTCTACCTGTGGAGTCTCCCCCCCTGGCCACCAGGCCAAAAGGAAATGCAGGTTTGGATACCACTGCGTTAGCTTCACTTTAGAAACATCCACTTCTTCTGCTGTCCAAGACTTGGGTTCTAAATTAAGTTGATTCACCTCATTGGAAAGGATTTGTTCAGAAGAAGCACTTTGAAGAAGACTCTCAAACACAGACACTTCTTGCAGTGTTGACAGCATCCCGTCTGGCCTCTCCTGCCAAACAAATGTCCGAGTCAGAGGGATACACAGATACAGACAGCGCTGCAGAATGCAAATGAATGAGAGGACATGAAAGTGAGGAGACAGAGGAAGAGTTAGAGTGAATGAAAAACGAGATGCAGCTTTTTGCTTTTACAAAAAGAAAAGCCTGCGTAAAGCCATGGTGGGGAGGACTGACGGAGGGCTGGTACCCAAGATGGGAGGGGATGAGTGAGGCTGAGGATGTGTCTGGGCAGACACACAGGTTCACATGAGGACACGCAGACATGGAAGTGTGCAAACGACTTATATATAAACACTTGATTAAGGGAGCAATCCTCTTCCATTCTCTTGATTAGTGCAAGGGTTTTTTCCAGCTCAGCGTGTTCTCTTTGTGTTCCCTATTTTATCAATGGACTAAAACAGAAAACAGTGCAACACAATGCAGGCAGAGTATCTACTGCGAGTGATTATCGGGGTAATTTGTGATCTTTTTCCCCTGCGTTGTACTTTCCCAAGCTTGGTGGTTAAGCAGGGTGTGGTGCCAGTTTACAGGAGTTTGTGTGTGGCACTGTTGTTCATATATTCAGAGCAGATATTGTTATCAAAGCTTGTACTCTGTTTATACGGGAGACAGAAAAAGGTACGTCATGGAGCAGAAGCGAGAAACGGGGTGCTTGTTTTGATTCGCTTTGTTTCCGTAGTAACTCTCAGGGGTCACAGCATTATTGGCGAAAGAGGCCAGGAAATTCTGTGGTGCCTGTTGATGATCAAAACCGAAAATATTTCTTGGACACTTCAGCTGTTTAGGATTGCTGAACACTCTGGAAGTCGTTGGATTTTCATTAAATTGTGTGTTATCACATCAGTTTCTTAGGAAACTAAACTTGGAGGCTGCACCCCTCCATTTACTGCGGATGAAAACAATAAAGCCACAATCTGGGATCCCAGCTGCAGAGGCCCTGCTTGTTGTTTACTGTAGTTATGAGACTTTTTTCACCACTTTCTCTGTCGTTAAACCTGCAGCAGAAGAAGAGGGGTCTTTTGTTTAAAATAGCTGATTCACTTCTGCTCAAATTCAAATTTAAGACCGTTAAAGCTGTATTTTTATATAAACAACGGATCAAATGGCTGTGTGTTATTTAAAGGTGTTGCTACTAGTAACAAAAATGCATCAAATTATCATCTGGCAGGTAGCTGTTAGCAAAGAATCTCAAATAAACCAAATTTAAACTACTTACTAAGCGCCAAAATTCAAAATAAGAGTCTAACTGGTGAACACAGGAGAGCGTGTTACAGGTAACAGTCAGAGAGGTTGGTGGAGACCAAAACTGAGGTAAATCCAGAGGAATTATTAACAAAGACCCAACATCAAGACAGGATAAGATCCAGTCCCATCTTCCAGACAGGACTCAGTCTGATCTCATCTTAATCCACCATGAGCAGAGCACTTTGCAGCATTTAGCAAGTTACAGTGGCAAGGACAAACTTCCTTTAACAGGCAGAAACCTCCAGCAGGACCAGACTCATGTTAGACACACATCTGCTGAGACCGTGTTGGAGAGAGGGATAGAGGGAGATGAAGAGAGAGAGAGAGATAGATGATAGTGGTGAGACGGATAGTAGTAGTTGTAGCAGCTGGAGTCTGGAACGTCCACAGCAGCAGAGATCCAGAGGAACCTATGAGACAATGGAGCTCAGGGACTCCAGAAAGGTCTATGGTTAGTAACTTTAATGGGACAGGAAGAAAGTAAGAGAGAGGAGAGAGAGGGAAAGACAGGATCCCAGTGTGTCAGTTCCCCCAGCAGTCTGAGCCTAAAGCCTATGTGACATGCAGGTCAGTTGGTTTGAGACAAAAATCAAGTATGATAGTGTTTGAAGGTGATACCATGAATGACAAGAGTCGATGGACTGATCTGAGACCTCTAGTTTTGAAAAGAAAAGCCAATGTGGAAGTGCAGAAAAGTGCAGTTCCTCCAATGTCCACTTGGGGCTGGCTGCAATTCCAGGGACACCACTTAATCACCCACGTTAAAATTTAGCAAACTTAAACATATGTACAGCCTGGGACAAAATATGTCTCTGGTTTTGGAGCCCCCAGTGGACGAATCAGGACAGTGCGTCTCTTTGCTGTTCTTGTCCTTCAAATATACATTTTTAAAAGGCTGTTTCACCCACGTGCAACTAATCTGTTACATACCCCCCAACATAAACACTTGAAAACTACTAACAGGAGCTTTAAACCAAAAACAATGAGCTAAAAGAAGCTAAAAGCTGCATGAGTGTGAATAGTGACTCCAGAGAAAGCAATAAATATTGGATCTGAACATCAAAAGCAGCATTAACCGGCAAATCTGACTCATGAATAAAGTAATGTGCAGCAGATCTCTCTCATGTTAAAGCTACTAATAGTGGATCTAATAAATAAATCACAGCATTGACTGGAAACAAGCTTTTAAAGTGGATTAGATCCATGAAAATCAGCCTAAGGTGGATCTTACTCATGTAAAAGTAATCAATAGCAGACCTTACTCACGAAAAGAGCAATTAATAGAGGTTGTGACTCACGAGGGAAGCATTCAACAGGTCTGTCTCACGAAAAAAGCAATTAATAGCTCCTCTGACTCACACAGAAAAGCAATATAGATTTGATTATTCTTAAATAAAGTAATATCCTTCATAACCTGGCTCATTGAAGAGCAATTAGCAACAGACCTGACTCATGAAGGAAGCATTGAACAGTGAATCATAATCACCAAAAAGAGGTTAAGATGTTGGCAGCGGATCGGATGCTTTGAAAAAGTAGATCTAATTCACAGAAATGAGCAATAATCAGGTGATCGGATTTTCTAGAAAGCAACTGGGTGTGGATCTAACATGAACAAAACATTAATGAAAGATGTGGGACAACCATCATATAGTTCATCTGACTCATGAAAAAACAACACATAGTTAATCTGACTCACGAAATGCAAAAATATAACTGATCTGAGTCACGCAAAACCAACATACAGTTGATTTGACTCACAGAAAAACAGAGTGAGTTGATCTCACTTACGAAAAAAAACATATATTTAATCTGACCCACGAAAAACTGGTGTTTAGTTTAACTGACTCAACAAAAAACAAAAAATGTTGATCTGACTCACAGAAAACCAACATATGGTTTATCTGATTCTCAAAAAAACAACATATAGGTATCCTTACTAACGAAAAATCAACATATAGTTGACCTGACTCTTAAAAAACCAACATATAACTGATCAGACTCTAAAATAACACAATATATAATAAGTAATAATAATAAGTTGATTTGACTCATGAAAAACTAACAAATGGTTTATCTGATTCACAATAAAAAACCATGTAGGTAACCTTGCTTACAAAAAACAAAGAAAAAACAACAAATAGTTGATCCAACTCAAAAAATAACCAACAAATAGATAACATGACTCATGAAAAACCAACATATAGTTGACCTGACTCTTAAAAAACCAACATATAAATCATCCGACTCTAAAATAACCAACAAATTCTAGATCCAACTCATGAAAAACCAACATATAGTTGACCTGACTCTTAAAAAACCAACATATAAATCATCCGACTCTAAAATAACCAACAAATTCTAGATCCAACTCATGAAAAACCAACATATAGTTGACCTGACTCTTAAAAAACCAACAAATGGTTTATCTAATAAACAAAAAAACAACATATAGGTAACCCTGCTTAAGAAAAACAAAGAGAAAACAACATATAGTTGATCCAACTCTAAAATAACCAACATTTAGCAAACATGACTCGTGAAAAACCAACATATAGTTGATTTGACTCTAAAATAACAATCTATATAAGTAATAATAATAAGTTGATTTGACTCATTAAAAACTAACAAATGGTTTATCTGATTCACAATAAAAAAACATGTAGGTAACCTTGCTTACAAAAAACAAAGAAAAACAACATATAAATCATCCGACTCTAAAATAACCAACAAATTCTAGATCCAACTCATGAAAAACCAACATATAGTTGATCAGACTCATGAACAAACCAACAAATGGTTTATCTGATAAACAAAAAAACAACATATAGGTAACCTTGCTTAAGAAAAACAAAGAAAAACAACATATAGTTGATCCAACTCTAAAATAACCAACATTTAGCAAAAATGACTCATGAAAATCCAACATATAGATAGCAAGACTTACAAAAATCCAGTGTTTAGTTGATTTGACTCCAGAAAAACCAACATATAGGTAACCTTGTTTACGAAAAACATAGAAAAACCAACATATAGTTGACCTGACTCTTAAAAAACCAACATACAAATGATCCAACTCTAAAATAACCAACAAATTGTAGATCCAACTCATGAAAAACCAACATATTGTTGATCATACTAAAAAATAAGCAACATTTAGTTAACATGACTCGTGAAAAACCAACATATAGTTGATTTGACTCACGAAAAACCAACATATTGGTAACCTTGCTTATGAAAAACATAGAAAAACCAACATATAGTTGACCTGACTCTTAGAAAACCAACATATAAATGATCCGACTCTAAAATAACCAACAAATTCTAGATCCAACTCATAAAAAACAACATATTGGTAACCTTGCTTATGAAAAACATAGAAAAACCAACATATAACTGATCCGACTCTAAAATAACACAATATATAATAAGATATAATAATAAGTTGATTTGACTCATGAAAAACCAACAAATGGTTTATCTGATTCACAATAAAAAACCATGTAGGTAACCTTGCTTACAAAAAACAAAGAAAAAACAACATATAGTTGATCCAACTCTAAAATAACCAACATTTAGCAAACATGACTCATGAAAATCCAACATATAGTTGATTTGACTCACGAAAAACCAACATATAGGTAACCTTGCTTTTGAAAAACATAGAAAAACCAACATATAGTTAACCTGACTCTTAGAAAAACAACATATAAATGATCCGACTGTAAAATAACCAACAAATTCTAGATCCAACTCATAAAAAACCAACATATAGTTGATCAGACTCATGAAAAACTAACAAATGGTTTATCTGATTCACAAAAAAACAACATATAGGTAACCTTGCTTAAGAAAAACAAAGAAAAACCAACATATAGTTGATCCAACTAAAAAATAACTAACATTTAGATAACATGACTCGTGAAAAACCAACACATAGTTGATTTAACTAATGAAACCCCCCCAAAAGTTGACCTCACTGAAGAAGACTAACACATTGTTGATTTGTTCTGACTCCCCATTGACCAACATGTAGTTGATCTGACTCACGTACAATTTAATGGATAACAAATTTGGATCCCAAATAAACATTATTAGTTAAAATGACTCAGGAAAAACCAACAATAAGAAGACCTGACTCACAAAAACTAACAGAGTTAATTTGATCATCTCATGAAAACCTACATAAAGTTAACCTTCCTCAGGAATAACTAAAGTATAGTTGATCAGACTCACGAAAAAGCAATTGTTAACAAATTGGACTGATGGTTGATCTGAAGCACAGAAACTATAATATTGCTGTAATTGTAAAAATGTAATCACAGAGGACTCCACAGCTGCAGGTGTAATGTCCGTCTGCCATGGCAGATACAGTCCGTGTGTTTTAAAGGTCATGTCCTCATACGTGGGCTGTTTACATATTTGGTCGATCCCCTGCATTTGGGACACCAGGGAAATCCCAAACCTGTTGCAGCGTGCAAGCTTTCCTTCTGTTAACTCATCCAGGAATGTCCCACAGAGTCTGGAACAAAAACACAAAACAAATACAGGAACAATAGCATGTACAGTAATTACAGAGTCAGCGTGTGGTGTCAGTAAACACCACTAATCCTGACGAGACAAACCACAGACGAGCGCCAAATATCCCCCAAAAAATGCTCTGATTTCTGGTTTTTAGAGATGTTGCAGTGAGCTGTCCGTCTTACTCGGCTTTACTCATAATTCTGCAATTAGAGCTGGACCAGTGCCCGAGCGACACGCCGCAAAGCATGCAGGGAAGTGTACTGTTTGTGCTGTTTACTTATCCCACAACGAGGGATGGTTTTTGAGGGGTGTAAGAGTGCCACTGCTCCCTCGCTCTCCCTCCAGGCTGGGTTGGGGAGTGGGTGCGGTGCTCCTCTCTGCCCACCAGCTGGCACCGGGAGGGCTATGTCTAGGAAAAGGGATCTCTGCCAGGCCTCAATTACTGAGGGGAATAATCCAGGACACACTGAAGCAATTACAGCCCCATATAAATCAATATGCTTTGGGTTAAAAAGTGAGCTGCTCCCAACACTCTGGAGAGGCTCTGACTCAGCCGGCCTTTGATTTTTTGGGGGAGATGGGAGCAGTTTCTTGGCAGACGGGGCAGGGATGCTGCTGGAGCTGCTGCTGTTGTGGTTTTAAACTGTCACTCAGGCTCAGGAGACGGTCAGGTGATACCGGCTGAGAGGAAGAGAGAGGATGAATATTGATTTACAGTCACTGACACTCTAAGAACTAATACTGGGAAATTAATGCTGCATGAAAAGCTGGACACACAAATCAGAATACAAGCATCTGTTATGTGCATGTGCTCGTTTTATAGAAGATGCACAAACATGAAGGTGTTATAGATGCTCAATGAAGAGTTAACACAAGCTGTGTCAGGAGCAGGGAGATGATGAGCTGCTGAGATTTGATGCTCATTATCACGACTACACTGCCATCTACTGGTGAAAGAAGAGTACTGACAGTGGACAGGGTTGGATTTAGCAGAGGCAGGGATGCTGCACACTTTTTAAAAATCTAACTTAAGACTTCTTAATAATAATAATTCATATAATTTATATAGTGCTTTTCTTAATACTCAAAGTCGCTTTACATGAGGTGAAAACAAAAAAAAAAACATATAAATAAAACAAAACAGGGACAGAGGTGGGGCAGGGGGAAGAGGTCATGTGTTGTATGCTTTTTGGAACAGGTAGGTCTTGAGGTGGTTTTTAAATGAGGAGAGAGTCAGAGTGGGGTGGAGGGAGAGAGTTCCAGAGAGTGGGGGCAGCGATGGCAAAGGCTCTGTCCCCCCAAGGTGAGGTGCTTGGACTTGGTGATAGGGGGACAGGAGGTTGGCATCTGATGATCTGAGGCGGCGAGATGGGGAGTGGTGTTTGAGGAGGTCGGTCAGGTATGAGGGGGCGAGGTTATTGAGGGCTTTGTGGGTGATGAGCAGGATCTTGAAGTGGATTCGGTGCTGAATGGGGAGCCAGTGGAGGTCCTGAAGGATGGGTGTGATGTGGGCTCTGGGACTTCTTCAGACCCGAACAAAGAGAAATGTATCCTACTTTAAACGGCACAGATGAGACATTTATAAAGTTGTTTTCTGGGCTTTTACACCTTTATTTAAAAGAGGGGAGGACAGTGGATAGTGGAGGAAACTGGGAGAGAGTGGCAAAATGACATGAAAGAGGCCACAGGCTGGATTCGAACCCGGGGCCAAACACTTCATGGACACAACTTAACCATTAAGCTAAGTTGGCGCCCAGGTGAGACATATTGAGCCTCATCATCCATGGTTAGAACACCTTTACTGCACTCTCTCTTTCCAGGCTCCTGCTCTATGCACTGTCCTGTTCTCACACTGAAAGCCCAAAAAATGACCCCTAAGAGGAGAAAAGAAAAGTTAAAACTCAACTTCCATTCAGTTTTATTTTCACTGTAGTGTCCATGAAGCAAAACTGAATTCCACATTACTTGATTTTGGATTTTTCCAGGATTTATGATTTTATTTTGTTTAATTTAAAGATAAATATGAATCTGTTGGTCAAATTTAAGGAAAACAATTCCAAAAAGATGGGAAACTAAAAGTAGTTGTCCATGAGTGAAATCTTGAGACTGGGTCGATCATCTTTGAACCGTTTCCCATGAAGTCCAGAAAGCAGCAGAGTCTGGATTTGATCAGCAAGATGAAACTTTAAGATCCTGCTCATCACAAACAAAGCACAACACGGCTCTCTGTTGCATTTCTCAACCTCTTCCACTCATCCTCGCCTCGTCTGTCTCCAGCTCAGACGACAGAACAAAAGGTGATCATGCTTCAGCTGTTTTAGCCCCCACTCTCATGAATCAGCATCCACAACCTGTTAAATCTGCATCAAGACTTTATCTGTTTTTAAAGTTTTGATTCGCTTGTTTAGCTTCAGGTTACTTTATTTGTACCTGTAGGTAAACTTGTTTTGCAGCCAGTGAGATGTTAGGTCAATACAAAATTACAAGATAGATGTCAGACAGAACAAACTACTTAAAGGCCCTGTGAGGAGTTTTGAACTGGCTGAGAAACAGGCTGAAAATAATACTGATGCCTCTTTATGACCTTCAGTAGCAAACAAGCCAATCAGCAGCAACACTGACACCCTCTCTGTTGTAATTTTGAATGCCTGAAACCGCCCTGAGGGGGTCGGTGTCAGACCAGATGAAGGACATCTCGCTTCAGAAACACTCTTTGTTTGACTGTTTTCATGGAAAATAATCACATTGCCTGATAAAGTTGACTGTTAAAAGACAACAGGATGAGGCTTTTGTTAAAAACACTGCATGTTTAGGACAAGAGATAAGAGGTATCACTTTGTCCACAAGGGGGCGCCAGAATCGATAAAATACAAAAGTTCCTCACAGCAGCTTTAATGTGCAAAACATACAAAAATATCCTAAAACCAATCTAACACTAAAAATGGTAAAATGAATAGACATGATAAAATGATGAAAGTGCTAAAGGTTCCATTTAAAATGCATATCAGAGAACAGTCAACCAATAAAAACGGTAGAATCACATGAATAAAAAAGACAATCTGGGCTCAAGTTTTAAAATTGGAGGCTGACTGTGTGAGAAAATAAAAGCTATTGTTTATTTGATGCATTTATTCGATGTTCTCCTTTTAATTTCTGTGCTTCTTCTTGTTAAATTTAACATTTTCATCTGTTTTTTCTTAAAGAAAGAAGAAGAAAGGTTTTTATTAATCCCCAGGGGGGAAATTAAATTGTTTCACTTGTGCTATTTTTTAGACATGCTACACAGTTTTTGGTATATATATATACATCATGCACACACATGCAGTGAACATGTGTCGTATCTTGATGTGTAGATGCAGAAGGAATCTTCGTGACGCTGGCTTGCTTGCATAGTAATACGTTTATTACAAGAAAACATTACCAGTATCGAACAAGCACCGCGGAATGCTTGGGAGAACAGCTCTGCAAATCTGCTGACTCCCAGAATGCTGTTGACCAGCACCTTTTATAGGTCTGCGAACCAATGACAGCCTACTACCAAGCCCAAACTTCTCTTGATCTCTAGTTATCTACTTTACCCTCCTGGGCTCTGCTAGCCTAATGGGTACAAACCTTGTCCATGCATGTCACTAAATTGGAAGGAGGTCTCAACCAAATTCCTTGAACGTCTGGGACAGCATAGGTTTCTCTTTGACTTGTTTTACGTCAGTTACTCATTTCCTATCAGATACCTCACATGCTTAGGGAGAGATGTCAGAGTGAGGATGCTGCCATCAACCAGCGCACCCCGAGCAGTTGGGGGTTCGGTGCCTTGCTCAAGGGCACCTCGGCAGTGCCCAGGCAAGTGAACCAGCACCTCTCCAGCCACCAGCAGGGTTCCCACTCTTTTCTAGAGATCATTTTCCAGGACATTTTCAGTGACGATCAAGCTGGTATGACAGTCTAAATTGAGTTCCTAATTTAGTTCCTAAATAGTCTAATATGTTCCTCTCAGTGGAAGTCTACATTGAAAGACGTACAGTCTATGACTATCCATGAAGTCATCTCTTACATGCTTAAAAAGTATGGCAAATTAATTATAGAACAATGCAACCACAGATGTACAGCACTTCACTTTATTAGTGCAACCAAGTAACCATGATGGCCAACTCTCATGTCAGCTTTCACTTTTCTCAAAAATATAAAATGAGCTAAGAAAAAAACAAAGAGCCAGCAAAGGAATCTGGAAGCGGCCTTACTGAAATAAATAAGTATTAATAATCAGAGGATCAGAGCATAAATGACCTAATTAGAACTGAATGACAAAAATGGCCACAAATGTTGAATGGGGATGTGGTTTTTTTAACCTTGTCAGGTCGCACGGAGTCATGTTGGAATCACTTTACAGTACATTTGACTTTTTCTCCCATTTTCCAGGTGTTTTCCAGTACTTGAAAACTGGTCACCTGTTTTCCAGGTTTTCCAGGATGCGTGAGAACCCTGACCAGTCCACTTGCCAAACTTCGTCCATACTGGGACTCGAACCGGAGACCCTTCGGTTCCCAAGCCAAGTCCCTATGGACTGAGCTGCTGGAGCAGGAAAGATACATCTCACGTCACAAACCACTGAACCCGAGTTGTTCCTTTGACTTTCATTATTTATTTACATGCTTATAGATCATAAATCTGCTGTACAGGTCATCTGAACTATAACTTACACACCGCTCACTGAAACAATAAAGAGTTCATGTTAGAGAGTTAGTGTGACCATGATTCCAGCTCATCCAGATTACTGAGGAAAGAAAAACTACATTCATGAAATCAAGGATCTACTGAAACTCTATCCTGACTTCTTCCGTGAACGCCGGCTCCATCTTCACGTCGTGTGTGAGCGAGTGTTCCCACAGAGACTTCTTGTGGAGGAAGGCCAGACCGCACTCCTCGCACATGTAGCTCTTGGGCTTCCCGCTGTGAGTCCTCTGGTGTTTCTTCATGTGATAGGACAGCCTGAAGCCTTTATCGCAGACGTCGCATTTAAACGGCTTCTCCCCGGTGTGGATGCGCATGTGCGACTTCAAGTACCCGGATTGGATGAAGGCCTTCCCGCAGAGCTCGCACTTGTACGGGCGCTCCCCGGTGTGGTAGCGGTTGTGGAGGCGGAGCTCGTTAGCGGTGAGGAAGGTCTTCCCGCACACGGTGCACTGATGCGGTCTCTCGCCTGAGTGGATGAGCTCGTGTCTCTTCAGCGACGTCTCCTTCATGAACTGCTTCCCGCAGCTGTTGCAGGGGTACCGGACCCCGATGTGGATCTGCTCCACGTGGTTCGTGAGCTGCAGTTTGGTGCGGTACGCCTGATCACACTGAGTGCACGCCCACGGCTTCTCCTCGGAGTGAGTCCCCATGTGCACCGTGAGCTCAGACGCAGAGCGGTAACTCTTCCCACACTGCCAGCAGAGGAAGGGTTTCTCTCCGGTGTGCTTCCTCAGGTGGACCGTGAGACAGTTCGAGGACCTGAACTTCTCCGGACAGAGACTACACGTGAAAGGGAACTCTCCCTTGTGGATTCTTTGGTGGATGGCGAGGTAGGACAGCGTGATGAAGGACTTGTCACACTGAGGACACGGGTACGGTCCTGTGAAGTTGTGCAGCTTCTCGTAGTGTTCCCTCAGACGCCTCAGGAGAGTGAAAGTCTTCTCACACATGGTGCACTGCATCGGGCGGTGCATCAGCTTGTGCCTCTCGAAGGCGGGCTCGTTTGCGAGGATCTTCCCGCACTCTTTGCAGTAGAGCGGGTCGTGGATCCTCTGGTGGACTTTCAGCATCGTCATGCTCTTGAACTCTTTGTCACAGTCGTTACACTTCATGATCTCCCTCAAGTCCACTTTGCAGACGTTCTCTTGGTGCTCCTTTAAGGCGGACAGATACTCAAAGTGTTTGCCGCAGTTCGAGCACCACACGGGGATTTTAAGAGCAGACGTCTGCTGTGCGTCGCTCACCGCTTCCGCTTGACTCGACCCGACTCTCACCTCCTTCTTCCACGTGAACCTGGCGATCTTCCTGTGACAGATGGCGTAGATTTGATGTCTTTTCAAGCCGTGCATGTGTTTGAAACGCTTCTTGCAGTGCACGCAGTGATACGGCCGCTCCTCTGTGTGACACTGGATGTGACGGTTGAGAGTTTTGATGCTGTCGAAAGCTCTCGCACACACAGGACACACTTTCAGAGGCTTCTTCGTGACTCTCTGGACCTCTGCCGGCTGCTCGGATGTCCCTGCTGCAGCTGTTGCGTCAACATTGTTCTCTTTTTTAACCAGCTCATCTGGATCGCCTAAGTTCTGCGTTTCAGCGTCGGCGAGGATCTGCTCTAACGTCTTGCTCTGCTCCTCTCTGATCCCCTCGTGGCCGTGGATGATCTGATGCTTCTTCAGCGTGTCCTTGTACTTGAAGCCTTTCTCGCAGGTGATGCAGATGAACGGTCGCTCCTCCGTGTGGGATCGGAGATGCTTGGCGATGTCGGCGGTGCAGGGGAGGACTCGGCTGCAGATGGGACAGATTTTCCCCTCGGCTGCTCCTTCTAACGGCAGCTGAGGGTGAGCTCGCTGCGTCTCCTTCTTCTTCTGCCTCTTCAGCTCTCTGCTCTTACAGATCTCTCTCTGGTGCCTCTTTAACACGTACGGGTTCTTGAACTTCTTCTCGCAGAAGCAGCAGTTAAATGGCCGGTCCTCTGAGTGCGACTTCATGTGGCGCTCCATGTCCACCTGGCGGGCGAAGTACTTCCCGCACAGACCGCAGTTCTTGTTCTCTGCCATGTCTGAGGTGCCCGGGTCGATTGACTCCTCCTCTTTAGCGGTGATGATCATGTCTTCTTTCTCGTGGACGCGCATGTTGTGTCTGTTCATGTCGTAGTGATCCCTGAATCTCTTATCACAGTTGGCGCACTTGTACTTGAGATCTCGGTTGGTCGAGTGCGTCTCCAGGTGTCGCCTCATGGCCGCCGCCCTGAGGAAGTTCTTACTGCACACAGGACATGTCTTATTGTTCGGGTATTTCTTCCTCTGCCTCTTCTCTGCTGCTAAGTCTTTCTCTTCCATCAAAGCTTTCCTCTTCAGCTGGATGCGTTTGCTTTGTTTCAGCGGCTGGAACGCCGCAGGCTTCAGGGCGTCGCTCACGTCGTCTCCAGCGCTCTCCATCTGGAGGATGTCGTTCTCTTCCTGATCGTCCGGCTCGACTAAACCAGAGGGCTGTTCGATCTGGATGTAGTCCAGCAGAGTCACGGTCTCGCCCTCTACCTGGACCGTCATGCACTCTGCGTGCATCTGCTCGGATGACGGCTGGAGCTGGAGCTCATCGGGGTGGATGACGACCTTCTCCAGCTGAGGGAGGGAGAGCGAAGACAGGATGCAGTTTCCAAAGGAGGAGGGAATGGCTTGAGATTCATCTGAGTGGGGAAAACAAGAACCCAGTTAGCTTTATGAAAGACATAAACATCGATTCAGTCACATAATCACATCCTTTAGATCTCCAGAGACTCAGATCAGGTTATCTTCAGAGCGCAGTCTCACTGAAATAACCGACAGAGACTAAAACAAGAAAGTGGTTTCTTTTCTCAGAATAAAACCTGCTTATCTGCTGAGACCAGGAGAGCAATCTACCACGTCTGCTCAGCTCTGTGTCATGTCTTTCATTAGTTTGTTCTCACTGGCAAGGAGGAGAAAACGTCCTCATCATCCTCGTTACTAAATGCATTGAACAAATCAATGACTGGACGAGACAGAACTTTCTTCAGTTAAACAAAGAAAAAACTGAAATGATTGTTTTTGGAGGAAGAAAGGTTAAAGGTTACTGCTCAGCTCCAATCTGCCCAGAGGAAATGTTCAAACCAAGACAGAAACCTTAGAGTAATCTTAGACTCAGACCTTAATTTCAGCAGCCACATTAAGACAATTACAAAGTCCGCCTACTATCACCTTCAGAATATGTCAAGGGTTAAAGGACTCATGTCTCAGCAGGATGCAGAAAAACTCCTCCATGCATTTATCTTTAGCAGACTAGACTACTGTAACGGGGTCTTTACAGGACTCCCTAAAAAGTCCATCAGACGGCTGCAGCTCATACAGAATGCTGCTGCTCGAGTCCTAACAAGGACCAAGAACGTAGACCACATCACTCCAGTTCTTAGATCTCTACACTGGCTTCCTGTCTGTCAGAGAATAGACTTTAAAATCCTGCTGATGGTTTATAAAGCACTGAATGGGTATAGGCTGATCTGCTACTACTTTATGAACTACCCTGACCTCTGAGGTCATCAGGTACTGGTCTGCTTTCAGTCCCTAGAGTCAGAAGGAAACATGGTGAAGCAGCGTTTAGTCATTATGCACCACATATCTGGAACACACTCCCTGAAAGCTGCAGGTCTGCTCCAACTCTCACCTCTTTTAAATCAAAGACTAAGACCTTTTTATTTCCCACTGCCTTCCTGTCTTAGTTTATTTTAACTCACTTTAAATTAAAATTTTAATGTAATTTTTAATATATTATCCTTTCCTTTTCTGTTTTATTATGTTTGTCATTTTAATTGTGTTCTTTTATGCCTGTCTGAATGTCTCCAATGCTTTTAATCTTTTAATGTAAAGCACATTGAGTTGCTCTCATGTATGAAATGCACTATACAAATAAAGCTGCCTTGCCTTACACAAACTGTAAAAGCTGAAATTGGAAAAACTGGATTCTGTGTAAGTCTGATCCACTCAGAAGTGTTTTAGACTCTTAAAGAGACTCTAATGTTTGAGTGTGTGATCTGAAGGATGTATTAATATCAGAGTGATGTGGATGATGAAGGTTGTAAAAGTGTGCGTTCAGCCCAAACATGACTCACCGGACAGATCAAAGTGTCCCAGCGTTGTGTGGTGCAGCAGCACAGTTTTCAGGTGGCGTGGGTCGGGGACAGAGTGCACACACTCCTCCAGGGCAGATGGGACAGCGCTGAGCATGGAGGCCGTCTGTGGGGGAAACAGGACGGATGAAAGATTCAGCTGAGGATGCATTTCAAATATCTCTGTGTGTAACTTTGAACGGCTGAGTTATTTGTTCATGTTTTAACAGAGTTACTGAACGACAGTGAGTCCAAAGTAACACTGAGAGAGGAGACTGTGTGATGAAGAAGTAAGAAAAACAGGCTGATAAGAAGTGAAGTCAAATGTATTCATAAAGCACGAAAATACAGTATTGATGGAAATCAGGCCACCGATTCAGGATCAGAGGACTCAAATGCTAGGATATAAAGTAGGGATGTAAATTTCAAGTATTTTCCATGATCGATCTTTGGAAATGTTAACCATCAATTATCATCAAGTGAAGGCTGTTATCACCAGATCGTATTTCACTTAACTACAACAACAAACCGTCATGATGAGCGGAGCCAGGCCTGGAGTCAACAGGTCAGAGGTTTTCAGAGGACCAGAAAGACAACATGGATGAGGAGAGGAGGAGGAGGAGAACCCTTGATTCAGTGATTACAGCGGGAAAACCTCGGTCACATGACTCCAGGTCTGGCAGTCCTCTCTTTGCTGCGTTCTGAAAATGCAACCAGTGGGTGTTGACGGACGAGAGAACAGAGCCGGACTGCAACAGATCTGGTGGAAGTCCCGTGTAACTCTTGAAAGAAGTGGGAGTTTGACCAATGAAAGATACACTCCCAAACCCCCAGAGAGCTAGATTTGTTCAAGAGTAGTTTGAAGGTAGAGTTTCCCACAGAGGAGTCAGTACCTGCTGAATGTCCGGTACCGGGAGAAGCTTCTCCAACCTGGACAGGAAGTCCAGCATCAGCACCTGCAGAGCGCTGTCGTAGTCCGGCCCGAAGTCTGTCGGGAACACATCCTGAAACAGAGAACAGATTAAATTTAATTCACAGGATTTCTTCTTCATTCAAACAAAGTCGTCTGATTTAACTCAAAGACACAAACCTGGAAGAACTTCTCCCTCTCTTCTGGATCTTTCAACAACAACTCCACTTGATCCACAAAGTTAGACTCTGGAAAATCGACTTCTGCAAAACAAGGCTGGACAAATATAAACAAATGAAGTTAAAGCATCAAAACAGAAAGACCACACAGCTGCTGGCCGACATGTGACCCTATGAGAAGCTAACCTGTGCTGCCCATGTGGAGATGAGGGCCTTGATCCGCTCCAGGTGCATCTCGATGGTCTCCGTATCTGTGATCTCCTCGGCCCGACACAATTCAAGAACCACCTGGAAACAAAGAGATTCCCCCTCGGGGTGAACACGACTGACACGACAGCACCTGGACACGATGTTCACTCACAGCAGCCTCACAGGACTCAGCTCTGATATGAGTCTGCACTGTGCCTGGAAGCTGCTGCTGACATTTCCCATCAGAGGAATATTAAACCTCTTCATCAGCGTCTGTCAGGAGGTGATTTGGCTTTATGTTGTTTAGATGCTGAGAGTATGATTACACCAATTTCCTGCTTAAGTACATAACAACAGGTTTTAATGCTCCATTCTGACAGCTTAATATCTGCAGGAGATAAACCAGTGTGATGTTGTTTTCTCGTTCAGAGCTCAGCCTTACCCGCGCTCGGAGGCCCAGGAGGAGCTGAGCTTTCTGATCCGCATTCAAGAGTTCAGGAACGATCTCTGAGACGGTGCTGATGAACTCCTCCACCATCCCGTAGTCGTGCACGCTCCCTCTCTGGACCACCTGCCACATGGCCGCAGACACCAGGCGCAGCGGGGGGATGAAGAGGCGGAGAGACGGCAGCAGGAGCGGCAACTCTGGAAGACATTTACAGAAGTTAGACTCACTGACTTAAGATGTTTCACAGATTCATTTATAGGAGCCATGAAGGATTTGAGTGTTTACTGTATCTTATTTTGAGGTTTAGGGTAGGTTATTGTTTGTGGTGTTATATGATATGGTTTAATGTGGGGTCAGTTAATTAGGTTATTTACAGGTCATGTGTTTGGGACGGGGATATTCTGTTCATTTAGGTCACCTGTGTTCTTTTGTTTGGAGGTAGAGAGAGGGGGTGAGCTGGGTCTCCCTACTTTTTGTTGACCGCTTATTATTGCTTATTTTCACTTTTTTCTTTTGATCACTTTAATCATCTGTTTGTGTATTTATCACGAGTTGATTATCCTTTTTCATTAATAAAAGGTTAAACTTACTTTTTTGTGCATTAGTGATTTTTGCTTTTAGCGCGTCCAAGGTATAAAAACACGTACATGTCACCTCATATGTGCAAGCAAACTTCACACTTCATAATAAACCCACTTAAGAGACATTCAATCTACATAAAACCTGGAAAATAATCAGTTAATGTGACTTTGACTTATTTTACAGGCCTTTTTAAAAATACATGCAATGACCAAAGATGTGTGAGGACACTCAGTCATTTTTTTTAATTTTAATTAATTTACTTTATTTATAAAGTAGCATTATATGGACTGAAAAACACAACCTTTTCATGCATTTTAAATGAAAGAAAATGCACAAATGATGCTTTTATTATAAGTAATGAATAAATGTGTAACACAAATGGTAATTAGAAAATATTTACTTGTATTTGACACCATGCAAGATACTTTACATCTTAAAAATGACTTTAAATACACAAGGTTAATTAATCGCCCTGTTTAAGTTCTGTCTCACGACCCTCAAAATCCCCTTCAACAGGAATATTTAGATAAAAAGTGGACAAAACACAGTAAATTCGACTTTTGACTTATTTTATGGGCTTTTTTAAAACACATGCAAGGACCAAAAATGTGCGAGGGCACCCAGTCATTTATTTTATTTTAATTAATCTGCTTTATTAATGAAGTGGCCTTGTATGGACTGAAAAACACAACATTTTCATGCATTTTAAATTTTAGAAAATGCACAAATAATGCTTTTATTATAAGTAACAAATATATGTATAACACAAATGTCAATTAGAAAATATTTACTGGTATTTGACACCATGCAAGATACTTTATACCTTTAAAATGACCCTATATACAAGGTTAATTAATCTCCCTGTTTAATAACCAAACATGTAAATGACTACAGCTTATTCATGCTGTGCCACGACCCCAGAATACACCTGTGGCACCAAGCAGTTCACTTTAAAACTCCTGGTTGCATTAGTTAATTTATTGTATTAATGTTTATCTTAATAACTCCACATTTATATTGTAATATATATAAATATCTAACAAACAGAGGAACAAAATAGAACCTGGTTCCAGTGATTAATCAGCCTGCCTTCAAACCTCCAAACTAACCTATGGCGCCTTCACGGACCCGGTAATAATCGGACATTTAAGACCCCGAGCAGCAGCACCCTGATAAAGTTACAAACAAGGCGAAGTGAAAGTGACTATCTAATGTAGGCAAGTTCATGAAACGGAGCGGGAGGTGCAGGTGGTTATTATCACGTTATATCGTTCAGTAATTCCAAAAAAGAAGATAGGTTTCTACCGGTTTGTTAGTGAGATGTATTTTTGTGTAACGTCCCTGAACGCCTCATCTGTCAGCCGTTACAGTGCTTGTTTTCAGTTGCAGGCTAACGCTAACATACCCCGGCACTGCAGCAACAACTAAAGCAGTTAAATGAAGACAACGCCTCCATGTAAGAGGGATTAAATATCTCCTTGGTGCTTATTTAAACCCTCTTAAATCTGCTTCAGATAACTCCCGTACACAGAAGCTCGCCGGCGCTGTACCGAAGCACAAAGCTACACCGCCATCTCAGAGCGGGGTACGCCATGTTGGAAATCATGCGCACACAATCCGATAGAAAACCCGATAACTCGGGATGGAAGGAGCTTATTTCAGTTCTCTTTCTCTTACCATCTTCGGCTCGATGTGGACTCTCCATGTTGTCACGGGGGAGACTCAGAGAGAAGGGGGAACGGACTCCGGGGTGTTGTGAGTTGGTGTCCGCCCGACCCTGCGGTGCGAGCTGGCGGGGAGGAGGGGCGGCTCGATATGTTGATCAGTGCGCAGGCGCAGAAAATAACGACCGTTTCTATGGTTTCCTTTGGTTACCGTGGTCTCCTGAATATTTAATCCTTATATCTTCACCTGCTTAGACACACAATCTTATAATTAACACCATAAAACAGCGCTGTGTCTTAATATGAATAACTTTTGGATAGTTCTTCTTCGTCTGTTTATTTTAATTGGCGGTTGGCAAACAACTTCCTCTGCACATTACCGCCACCTAGTGGTGTGGAGGGATGGTCAGTTTTTGCAGGCTTTCAACTATCCTTTAAAATCAAATAAATCAACTAAATTATCATCAAAAACATTATAAAACAATTTAAAGACAGTTTTATAAAATAAATACATTTATCTTATTTGTCTTATCATCACCTGCTGTAATATTATTCCAGCATTGTGCTTAAATCCTTCCTTATTAAAAGTCCAGTGCATGAGAATTATTTATTTTGTTGTTATAATTACTATTATTAATATTTTTTAATTTTGTGTTAACTATTACAATCTTAATATTACTATTATTTTGTGTGTTTGTATTCACTTATTTTTAATTGTGTACTATCTATTTATTTATATCTTTACTTTCTGACAATGGACTAGGTGTTTTCAAAAATCTTGTTTATATCTGTTTTGTTGAGTCTGATGGCTGCATTGTTATTTTGTGATATTGGCTGAGTCTAATAAAAACGTTCAAAAAAATAAATAATTCCAGTGCATTGCATGTCATAGTCTCATCTCAACTTTATCTATAAAGCACCTTTCATACACATAAAAACATGCAGCCCAAAGTGCTTCACAAAATAACAGAGAGACATAAAAGCATTAGGCATTATTATAAATAAGATACTTAAAAATAAAATAAAATCAATACAGTAAAGTTGATAAAAGAAGTAATAGTGGAAAGAAAAGTTAAAAATGAGGTAGCGTTAAAAAGATCAGATGAGGGGCGCTGGTGGCCTAGCGGTCTAAGCACCCAACATATCGAGGCTACAGTCCTCGTCGCAGGGGTTTCTGGTTCAATTCCAGGCTGGTTGACCATTTCCTGCATGTCTTCGCCTGCTCTCTACTCCCCACATTTCCTGTCCCTCTTCAGCTGTCCTATCAAATAAAGGCAAAAAGGCCAAAAATATAACTAATAAATAAAAGATCAGATGAATACAATAAATAAATAGATTAAAAAAAATTAAACAAGATAAATAAATGTTAAAGCAATGATTAAAATAATAATAATGCAGCCCAGGGCTAAAAATGAATTAGTCCAAATTAAAAGCGAGATTAAAAAGGTAAGTCTTAAGTTTACTTTTAAAAACACCCAGAGAGCTCGCCGTTTTAATGTCCAGAGGCAGAGACTTCCATAGCTTAGGGGTGTAAAAACAGAAAGCTCTCTCTCTTTGTGTCGGACACACAAGGAACATTTAAAAGGGAAGCATTGGAGGACCTCAGTGATCCGGCTGGAACATAGAATGACAGGAGATCAGTGATGAATGGAGGAGTGAGGCTGTTAAGAGCTTTAAAAACAAGTAAAAGAACTTTAAAATCAATTCTAAAAGAAACAGGAAGCCAGTGCAGAGTAAGAGGGGTGATGTGATCAGTTTTCTTTTTTCTTATTAAAACTCTGGCAGCAGCGTTTTGAACAAGCTGCACTTTCTGGAGAGACTTTTTGGGCAAACCATCAAAAAGGGAGTTACAGTAGACGATGCGGCTTGTGATAAAAGCATGAATTAAAATTTCGGCATCTTTAGTCTGGTCCGTCACAGTGAGCAACCTTTGTCTTGTTTTCTAGCCAACACCCATGAATTAAGCTGTTATCAGGGGGAAAAGTGGTTCATAAAGTGTACTGATGCATGCTGGTTAACTGTTGTGTATTCCTGCAGGGACAGAATAAATGATCCCCCCCTATAGAAGGACTCCTGGCCAAGTTTACCCCAGACTTTTTATGACCTTGTATTTCTTCACCAGGCCAACTTCAGACAGTCCTCTGGCTTAGTGAGGGAGCTGTCGCTTCTTTTAGTACCCAGAATCATTCGCTGGTTGAGGGGTCGATAAAACACCCCTGGGGGCTGGGCGGTTGCCAGATTAGTAACATTTCTATTCAGGACATGCACCAGTGTCCCAAACAAAGTGAAATTATGTTCTAATCGTTTGGCTCGATGTGTTGGGACATTTTTCAATTTGTTTAAATCTTTGTTTTATGTTGTTATTGTTCAATAAACACTTGCATTGAAGTTAATAACACAACATTCACCATCCTGTAAAGTCAGGCTTCAGGTATATCTAACTGCAAGAAAACAGGCCTCATTTAATGAAGCATTTCCTTCTGCTACAAAAACACACAGTTGTTAAAGTAACAAAGTTTTTAGCACATTTTTTCATGAAACAATAATCACATTTCTTATTAAACAAAACAGTGAAGATGCTTTTAGTTGGGTGGTTTGATTCCTCCCAAAACAGCTTGCTTTTGTATTTTTGTATTTAAGTGAATACCCAGTCCAGCAAATTCCCAATGTTTAGTTTTAATTTCTATAAACATATCCCCAGCTGTGGCTCAGTGGGTAGAGTCGGTCGTCTATCAATCGGAAGGTTGGAGGTTCGATCCGAACTCTGGCAGTCACATGCCGAAGTGTCCTTGAGTAAGACAGTGGACCCCAAATTGCTCCCTCTGTTATTCAGTGGTGTGTGAATGTGTATGACAGGGGTTAGCTAATACTGATGGTCCCATACTATAGCAGCCTCTACCACTAGTGAGTGAATGGGTGTGAATGGGTGAATGTGACAAGTAGTGTAGAAAGTGCTTTGAGTGGTCAGACAGACTAGAAAACAGATATATAAGTACAGGTCCATTTACCATTTACCAAACATATGTCACTTATCACCTGTCAGCAGTGCAGCTTCTTGAAAATCTGACTAACATACACTGTAGAACTGATGCAATAACTTCGGATACAAACCCCCTTAAAAATATTTTAATTTAATGACATGTATTTATTTTTAAAATTGTATTATTACTATGATTATTATTATTATTTAATTATTATTATTATTATTATTATTATTATTATTCTATTTTCATTTATTTTTATTATTAATTTTTAAATAAATCATTTTATCATTTTTTTAACATTTGTATTATTTATTGAATTTTCGGGCATCAGGAATTCCAAGATGTCAGTCGGATACCCCTTGAAGTCTGAATTCCACTCGAAGAATCTTCAGCGACACCTAGCTTGAAATCCAAGATGGCTGCTCCCTGCACCAACAATAAAAAAGCTTTACTTATAAAATGTGTTTTTTAGCTACTTAGTCTTGATTTGTGTAATATAATATACTTTTTTTTGTTATTTACCTCTGCCTTCCTATCTTAGCTCATTTTAACTCACTTTAAATTAAAATTTTAATGTAATTTTTAATATATTTCTAATTTTCCTTTTCTTTTCTGTTTTATTATATTTGTCATTTTAATTGTGTTATTTTATGCCTGTCTGAATGTTTCCAATGCTTTTAATGTTTCAGTGTAAAGCACATTGAGTTGCCCTCGTGTATGAAATGCACTATACAAATAAAGCTGCCTTGCCTTGCCTTATAATCAGTCATACCGATAGTATTTTGCAAGTTCTATCTGTAAACATTTGTTATGTTGCTTTTTACGTGCAAACTATCACATTGTGTGTTGCTATCCCCTAAAACTAGCTAACAATGTTGACAACAAAAAAGCAACTTGTACCTGAAATGCTGTCAACTCATATGTGACGTCATTCCCAGCTTCATCTGACTTCCAAAGTAAAAGTAACACACTGTAAGATAATCACTTCAAGTTATTAAGAGATAATGATGTCATATTGTGTATTTATATCTGTTTGATTGTGGCCTGTTAGCTAGCTTGTGAAGGAACACTATAGCAATGAATACAGAAATTATAGTTAAGGCTTGTTCTTAAATTAGGATGTTATTTATCAAAGTTTTCATCCTCCAGAGAACATGAATGTTTTAAACTCTCTGGAAAGTGTTTTTTTGTTTGTTTTGACCTTCATCCAATCACACACTGAGTTATAAATGAAGCAAACTATGACGAACACATGGTTTAAACTCTGGTCATTTATTAGCTGTCCACAAAAGCATGTTATGGAACCACAGAAACTGCAGCAGGAGTAAAACTGTCAGTCATACTCTACCACATCCCTGCTTCTCACACCATGTATAATTTATATTTCATATATATATATATTTTGTACAATATACATGTTCTCATCAAAGGAAAAAAATAATAGCAAAAGTCCCCCCCCCCCCTTCCCCCTTCCCCAAACTGTGGATCTGAGTGAGTATCCCATGCATGTTTCCACTGCGTCTAGGAGAAATGTTGTTTATTACCAGGAACAAATACGCAGGCAAATAAATGCTCAGACAAACTAATGGGAGAGTCCTGTGGAGACGAAGCTGGTGTACAAAGCACATTCTCAACAACATTAAACAAGAAGAGCCATGCGAACCGACACTTACTCTACGGCTTTGACCCAGTTCTGAATCAAAGCTCCAGCACAGGGCCGAGCTAACGTTAGTCTCCTGCTAACGGCATCACATTAAGACTAATAAAAAAACAGATTAAAGTCTTTTGGCTTATTTATATTCTAACACCGTATTCAGCTGCTGTTAGGAACACAATAAGACTCCAACCTCGACTCACCGCTGACATACTTTAGAGAGGCTACAGTAACACTGGCACCAGAAGTGCTTGACATCATTATGAACCTTTTGACCTCCGCGGAGACAAAACGGATTGCATTGTGAAGTTACATTTCACCTTTAAATAGCAATTCACCTGTGGGCATGGATGATGATTCAATATAAAGGCAGTATGTTAGATAATAAATAAAACTTTCAGGGTCAAATCTACGAACTGTAGTTAGATATATCCTCCTAAAATGAGTGAGAAACATCAAAAAGAAAATACACTGAAGGTCGTCATAAAATATAAAGAACAGTAGGCTTTTCCAGTCACTCATTAAAATGTTATCTGTCTTTAAATTCACATTTACTCTGTAGCTCCATGTCCTGTGGCACACTGTATGGAAATATTGCTCATCTTCAAAGCTTTAAAGCATCTTTTTATAATATCTTTTATACTTTTGTAAAACAAAATAGCTGTGGAATGTAAAATAAAATATATACTGCTATGTGTGTCGGTAAGAAAATAAAGTCGTCAGATAATATTTATATTTCTTTTCTGTAATATTTACAGAAGTTAAAACTCATCTCTCGTTTGCCGTATATGTTTCTTTTAATATATTTTTTTAAGCCCAAATAAATGTTTGAGTGTGCTACAATATTTAAAGTCTTTTCTCTGAAGATACAGTCGGTTCATGTAGAAACATCACAAAGTATGAGGAGACATTTGCATCGTGAGCCGTTGGAAACAGAGGGAAGCATCTCTTTTTTGGTTTGTTGCTAAGTTGGAAACATTGCACGTTTGAAGATATTTCTTTTGTTGCATCGTTGAGTTCAGAGCTCCAGACTAACTTTTATCAAGCCCCAGAAAATATATTTGAATCGTCCCGAAGTGGATGCAAACATCCCAAAATTATGTGTCAATCTATCACTCTCCTTTTTTATATCGACACATCTGATGTGATAAATTAACAACATTTTAAGCTCTTTCATTGAAACAAAATCAAAGTGAGTTATTGCTTTAAAGGTAGAAACTAATCTGGATTGTCCTGACTTTCACTTTTCATTTCTGTCAAGTTATAACAAAGCAAAAATGTTAATAAAATACACCATAAAAATCAAGTTTCATCAGTTTATGTGTCCTTAGCTCAGACTGAGAACGACACAGCAGTAACCTCTTAAAAAAAAAGCTCTGCCAGCAAGGTGTTTGTGACTGAGCGGATAGATTGAGAGGTGCTGTGGGAACAATTCAGGATGTCCATCAGTCTCATGCTGAGCAGTAAACAAGTGATAGTGACCGCAGAGGAAGCATGAACAGAGGAGCTGTGATTAAATCTAGTCAGGAGAAGTCAAAGCAACAGTTACCCTTGAGCATCATCTCTTTCTCTCTCTCTTCATCTCCCTCTATCCCTCTCTCCAACATGGTCTCAGCAGACGTGTGTCTAACATGAGTCTGGTCCTGCTCAAGGTTTCTGCCTATTAAAGGGAGCTGCAACTACTACTATCCGTCTCCCCATTATCATCTCTCTCTTCATCTCCCTCTATCCCTCTCTCCAACTCGGTCTCATGTGTGTCTAACATGAGTCCGGTCCTGCTGGAGGTTTTTGCCTATTAAAGGAAGTTGCAACTACTACTATCTGTCTCAACACTATCATCTATCTCTCTCTTCATCTACCTCTATCCCTCTCTCCAACACGGTCTCAGCAGATGTGTGTCTAACATGAGTCTGGTCCTGCTGGAGGTTTCTGCCTGTTAAAGGAAGTTTGTCCTTGCCACTGTAACTTGCTAAAGCTGGCTCAGGCTTGGACCAGCTCTTAGTTGTGCTGCTATAGGCTCAGACTGCTGGGGGAGCTGACACACTGGGATCCTGTCTCTCTCCTATCCCCCCCCATCACTTACTTTAACTCATCCTGTCCCATTAATGTCATAAACGACAGACCTTTCTGGAGTCCCTGAGCTCCCTTGTCTCGTAGGTCTCTGTGCCAGACTCCAGCTGCTACAACTACAACAATCCGTCTCCCCACTATCATCTCTTTCTCTCTTCATCTTCCTCTATCCCTCTCTCCAACACGGTCTCAGCAGATGTGTGTCTAACATGAGTCTGGTCCTGCTGGAGGTTTCTGCCTGTTAAAGGAAGTTTGTCCTTGCCACTGTAACTTGCTAAATGCTGCAAAGTGCTCTGCTCATGGTGGATTAAGATGAGATCAGACTGAGTCCTGTCTGTAAGATGGGACTGGATCTGATCCTGTCTTGATGTTGGGTCTTTGTTAATAATAGAACATAGAGGACGGTCTAGACCTGCTCTGTTTGGAAAGAGTCTTGTTGTGATTTGGCGCTGTATAAATACAAATTTATTGAACACTTCTTTGATCTCCTGGGACGTCAGGACCACGTTAGTCTGGAGCTCTTGTTACATTCAGTAAACACACCGTTGGTTTTATTATGTCACCCTAAATTTAGAGGTGTACGGTGTCTCAGTGAGAGAGGTAATCTGTTTTTAATACTGTTTAATATAAATGTCAGTTTTTACCTTTTCTTATTGGCAGCTGTGCGTCAGAATAACAACAGGCCTGCTGAGTAATCTGGTTCAGCGTTGGTGAGTGTTATCTCACGCTCACCAGGTGGACAGGTTTGGCAATTTGAATAATGTGACACTCAAAAAGGTTGAATTTTAAATGTTTTTCTGAACTGGCTTAATTAAAAAAACATGTTATTTCAGATTTGGTCAGGCACCAAACTCCCGATGTGGAACAACAGAGCTGCAGGGGGAGCGAATCTCACTACACCTGAGCCAAATATCAACACCTGAGCCAATTTGCACAAAACTGATGTGAGAAAACTCACTTAGATCTGGTATTATTTAATCGGCCTCTCCTGCACCTGTGTTTTTATTGCCTTATTTGGGATTTTCCATTTAATGCTTTATCTGAAATGTGCTCTGTTGTTCTGTTATCTGATTATTTTGACTCTCTTTGCATTATTCACACTTGGACATTAATGTTTGTCTCAATCCAAAGGTTTATCTCTCATCAATTATTAATGAGTTGAGCTGTGAAGGTGTTTTTGGCTTTACTTTAAACCTTTTGTTGCTTCATGTTTGATAATTAATGAGTGTTAAAAATGAAGTGGGATGAAAATATTAGGAGCCTCTATCTTTTCTTAGTCTGTATTCCCATTTATGATACATTTATGTATTATTTTCTTGATGTTAGAAACATTCTACCTCCCTGGTTTTCGTTTATTTTGACATATTTCAGAGTTTTCTTTAACCCTCCTGTTATGTTCGTTTCTCAGGGACAGCAATAATGTTCCTGGGTCAACTTGACCCGGGACATATGTAATGATCGAAAAGTGTCCGAACCCAAAAAAATCCCAATAAACATTTTTAAAATCTCATCATTAACTCCATTACTAACCATTTACATCAATATATAGTGCAACGGTGTTCTTTAAGTCTCACAGATGTGCAATGCAAATGTGTGAAATGAGCCATTTTCATTGTATATGTTGTTTTAACATTTTATTTTATTTTATTTTATTTTCTACTTTAAAATGGGTCAATTTGACCCGCAACATAATAGGAGGGTTAAAGGAATTTGATCATTTAAAGGATATTTCATAAACTTAATTACCCAGCTGTACTAAATACTTGATTCTCATTGGTCAAAACTCCATCCCAATCAGGGACAAGCTAATCACGCACATCATATCAAATCAATCCACGGCACATTTCCACTCTGCCTGTTGACACTGTGGCAAAAACGTGACTCTCAGTTAGCATTTTAAATCGGGTTACATTGTAGCAAAGTCCTAAACTTTGCTACAATATTACCGTAAGAGATGAAAGCATCTCCTAGCTGCCAATTGCAACAAAGTAACTTAAAGTAGAAGTATTAATAATTATTGCAACAATATTAAGTTGAGACATTTGACTCATTTATGTTTAAAGGTGTGTCGACGTCATAGCTCTGAGAAGAGGAAGAGCTGAATGAGACAGAAATATTAATTTTAATGTTAACTAGGACGAAAAGGAAGGATCCTTTTGAAACTTGGCCGTGGATTGAAATGTTTAGTTTGATGTTAGCTGTTAGCTACTAGCTGATAAGAATTGAAAGAAGCGTTACCAACCGTGGAATCTGAGGGAATATTTTGTGTACAACTAAATAATATAAAATAAAATAGATATTTTTAAAATAAATGTTTTGTGTGAGTTTGTTTATGTCTTTAGTTGGTAGCCGGATACAATAAGACAACAGCTGATGCTAGCATACAATTCTGTTAAGTCCTTGCTAACATTTTAGCCATGGATTTACACTGTTAAGATGTCAATCTGTAGCTATTATTAAGCTAGCCAGGAATTTAGGGCTTTAATATTTTAGCAAATAACACCACCAAAGGTTAAGGCCATAATATCCCGTAAGTGCCAGAATGCTAACGTTAGCTGTTAGCTACTAGATGATAAGAGTTGAAGGAAGCGTGGAATCTGAGGGAATATTTTTTTGTACAACTGAACCATTTAAAATAAAAAAGACATATCTTAAATGAATGTTTTGAGTGAGTTTGTTTGTCTTTAGTTGGTAGCCGGATAATAAGCAAGGTTTGAGACGAGACCCTCCGGCGTCACGTCAGAGTCCTGTTCACCGTGTCAGCATTCTAACATGCTTAACCACCTGCTCACCATACATTATCCTCTATATAGTTGTGTCATATAACTTGTCATTGAGGAATTCTGCTTAACCAAAAAGTGAAAAGTAAATCAAAACTGTTGAAATGCATCTCTTAACCTACCCTGATCATCTGGGAACACTCACCACCTTCCTCAGCCCTACAGATCTACACAGAAAACACACACCTACAGCGAAAACAGAGGATTCAAACAAACAGGTTTAACATGCAACTTTTGCATAAACAGACACAGAGAGCGGGAACAAACAGTTCAGGGAGCACATTCAATGAGACTGGTGTCATCAGCCAAGCGAGTGTGGGAGAATACTGTACATCAGATTACAAAAGAGAACGACCAGCACGATGACTCTAGGGAAGTATTTACACTTTGCTTTTCCTTGTAAGAGAAAGTCCCTGCCAATCCGAATCCAATCCAAATCCCGCTCAGTCAGTTTTGCAGTGGATAGAAAGTTTAATAAGCAGCGGTTTCCCCTTACTTCAACTCTGCGAAAGTGGTCCGTGAAGTAAGCTCTGCATAAAAAGCAACATCAGGGCAGCTCAGTCGAGTCGGTGTCATGCAAAAAAAGTCGACAGTGTTTTTTTGTGGAGTTAATTTCCCAGTTGGACATCCGTGTTTTCAAGCATCTGTCAGCATAGATTTCACTGAGTGGGCCGACTTTAGTTGACTCAGCGTTGCAGAGTCGGCCTCAGCGGAAGTTCCTGTGATCAGTTTGGCCTCTGCACACAGTTTAGATATAACACAGTGAAACGTATCCAACAGACAAGTGACAGAGTGGTACTAAAGAAGTTCAACGAGTCCACCTCAAGTCCGTCCGTCTCCAGGGGGTTGCTACTAGTCACTTTTATTGGTTGTATTGGAGGATTATATTTTGGCATGTGTTGAACTTTGTCCATAAAGAGATGTTTGATGTAAACCAAAGTCTCATTTCAGAGATGATGAGAGAGCTGCTTTTATTGTGTTCAATTTCTACTCTACCTTTTTAAGCCAAAAAGGCGTACAGGATGTATTTCATGCATATGAAATAATCACAATTAAGTCTAAGTGATGCTCTGTTAGTTTTTTTCTACAGTTTTTTATTGAAGGAGTGTTAAGTGATAAAAAAGAGCCATTAGGAGACAAAGCCAGAAAGTTCTTTCTATGCCAGAATTGACTCTCAGAGGGGCAGTTTTAAGGAATCCCTGACATAAAAAATCCAACAGCCCTTCTTCAGGACGAAGAGAGAGGACAGGGCTCGATTCACCGTATAAAAACAGCAACCACTTTCATCTGAAGTAACACTCAGAGTGGGAAGATCTAATGCTGCTACAATGATGTACTAGTTTATTCCAGGAGATAACTTGTAAGAAAGAAGAGTAGAAGAGAATCATTGTCATTTCACAGCTTCTCCATAAACCAGAAAGGCAAGAGTGGGGGAGAATCCAGAAAGTTCAAACCGTGAAAATAACTCATAAGGAACCGATTCAGCAGCTAATTCAATAATGCATGAGCTGATGCTACTACATATGTTACTATTAGCTAGCTGTCAGTATCCTAGCTAGCCAACTGGAGATAAAACAACATGTGGGGTAACTCATGATGTCCTGACAGCTAAGTTGCAACAACCAATGCTAATATTCAATAAACCCCTAGCTGAAATCAAAGCAAAAACAACTACTAGCTAGCTAACATTAATGTTGGGATGTTAGCTAGCTAGCAGTAACATATTTGATGACTCATTAGGTACTGACCACTCAGCAATAACCGTTCCCGTGCTGATATTACAGCAAAGTTAATATTAGCCAGCTAACTTAATTATCAGCATGTTAGCTAGCTAATATTATCATCAAATTTAAAGTAAAGCAACACATTTCATTAACAGCTGATGTTAGCACCCAATCAATTCCCTAGCAAAGATTACTATTAGCTTGCTAACATTACCACTTCACATTTGGAGTGACTCATTATGAAAAAGTACCTAGAAAGTCACTGAATGCTAATGTTAGCTGTTAACATTAGCTTACAAATAATTAATTGTGCTAATTTCTCTAAACTGGTTGATTGTTGCGTCACTCTTTTAGCATCTAAAGGGACATTGAGTCATTTTAAAAGGTTAAAAATACATATAGCATCCCAACAGCTGATGCTAGCATACAATCCTGTTCCTAACATTTTTGATAGTAATGGATTCACATTGTTAAGATGTAAATTTGTAGCTAACATTAAGCTAGCCAGGAATTTAGGCCTTTCATATTTTAGCATAGAAAACAACCAAAATGTTAACTCGCTGCTAAGCTAAGGGCTAAAATATCCCTTAAATGCCCGAATGCTAATGTTGTCTGTTAGCTTATTAGCTTTTTGGTTATCAAATATGATGTTTTCATTGCTTGTTGTCTTTTCTGAGAAATCGAGAAGCTGTAAAATGATTTGTAAGATATTCTAAATCTATAAAACGTACAACCTCATCATAAGAGCGTTTGAGCTTCCCACCCTAAGCGTGCCGTAGGACCAAGATGGCTGCTGTGTTCATATAGAGTGCTATTTGGGGATACTGGTCATTAAAAATGGTGTTACATGGATGCTGTGTGCCTGGATTGGAGGGCTTCGAGGGGGAGGATGAAGATAACGTCACACCACGGAGCCCTTTGAGGTGGAAAGGTGGATGGAGCGGATCCGCTCGGCCAACGTTTTCTCCAGGTCCAGGAGGATGTCGGAGCAGATACCGGGACTGGATGCTGGGCTCTCTGGGGGAGGAGGTTCGTATAGCAGCTGCTTAAAGGTGTCGAGTTCAATCAGCAGCACCATGTTCTTCAAGAAGTAGCCCTGGATGAACGCCGTGAGCTCTGAGGCACCCAGGAACTATAAATCAAAGAAATGAGGGAGAAACAAGGACTGAGTTTTTGAACCGAGACAATAAAATTTAACCACAATCTTGTTTACTTTCTAACGTCTGACTGCTTCTAATTTCATCCTGATCCGGTGTGTGTTTATGAGCGTCTCACCCTGGCATGTTTGTAGAGATCCACGCAGGTCTCGGTGGTGATGTTCTTGGAGCAGATGATCTCACAGTGTCTCTGAAGGGCCTCTAGTTGGAAGAATTTGGCTGCAGACAGAAGCTGGAGGAACAGTACAGCCACACAGAATGAGGCACAGGACTCGGGATTAGAAATGCTAATACTGGTGCTGACGCTCGGCGAGCTTTGGCTAAGTCTGTCTTACCTCCATCACTTCAGTGTTGCGTATGTGCAGAGACTCAGAGCCTCCGATGTAAAGATACTGCATGACCAGCTGGAACACAGAGCAGGGCACAGTTCAGAATATAGCATTGATTCTATAGGATGTCTAACATAGTGACCACTAACAAACCTGCAGCCCAAACAATCAAAACAGAATGCTCTAAAATCCTTACATGGAAAATGTTGTACTTGACGTGGCTGATCTCGATACAGGTGTTCTCTGCTGCCGGTCTGTTCTGAAGCAGGGCCTTGAACCTGGAGCAAACAGAGGGCATCATGGGTAAATTAAAGCTAAATCAATAAACCTTGTAATGAAACATTTGTCACGACTCATGAATGAGGTAATTAATCTCCTTCTCACATATTAACGCAAAGTACTCTAATGTATCCTGACACAAGGTATTATTGAACATGTGATTCATTTCATTCACTTGTTCTCTGCATTACCTTTTACAATGAGCAACTTAAATCAAATAAAACAAACTAAACTCAGATAAAAATGTAATTAAATCAAAGTAAATAAAATAGAAAAAGTTAAAATAAAATAAAACAAACTCAAGTAAAATTACATAAAGTAAAACAAACTAGAATAGAATAGAATAAAACAAACAAGATTAAACTAAAATAAAACAAAATAAAATAAAATAATAAAAAAAAAATAGAAATAAAACAAACTAAAATAAAATTACATAAATTAAATCAAACAAGAATAGAATAAAATAAAACAAACTAGAATAAAATAAAATAAAACAAACTAAAATAAAATAAAACAAAACAAAATAAAATCACACAAAATAAAATAAAACAAACTATGATAAAGTAAAACAAACTTAACTAAAAGTCTACTCTAAAATAAATAAAACAAAATAAAATACACTACACTTTAATTAAATTGAATTAAAAGGAACTGAAATAAAATAATAAGAATTAAAATAAATGAAGCTAATTGTCTTTACCTCTGTGAAGCTGTGAACAGCAAAACTTTATGTGCATAAAAGGGTTTCCCTTCCACCAGGAACGTGACGTCAGACATATCCTTGTTGTTCAGGAAGTGAGGGTCTGAAAGAGAAGACAATATCCACTATTAATAACCGAATATTTCCACATCAACCGTCCTCAACAATGACTCTAGATAATTACAAAGTAAAAGAAGGAGACGCTGTCATTAACCGCTCCGCTCTGCAGCTTTTATAAAAACAACAAACAGATCTTAGTCTTCATTTGTATTCAGAGCAGCAGAGAGGAGGGTCTGACGTCCGGTCCTCTGAGCTTCAGTCTGCCCTTGAATATGACAATGGATTAATTATTTATCAGCGTTCGTTTGTGCTCACAAACAAACTATGAAAAGCATTTGTGATGTTATTGTGATCCTGCTGGTGACTGAACACTAGGTGGCACTGCAGCACAATGACTCACTGACATGTCTCTGTAGGAATGAGAGAAATCAGGAGGAACTAAGTTTGTTGTTATTTTATTTATTGAGGCAACTTACACCAAATAACTGCTCTTTAATCTGCTCTGTAAATGTGTTTTATTTCATTTATCTCAGCTTAATCAACTCATTTGATCGTATTTAAACTGATTTAACTTTATTTTTGATGCTTATTGATTATTTTCCCTGCTCGTGCTCCTCTTTGAGATCACTTTTCCTCACATGTGAAGCTCTGTGAGTTTCCTCTGAGTTTAAATTCTGTAGAAATAAAGCCGCCTCGCCTTTTATCAGCTTCAAACATAGACTGTAAAAAAATATGGACGTAGTATCCGTGACGTCACCCATCTGTTTCTGAAGAGCTGTTTTGAGACCAATCGGCTGCGGCAGCCATATTGCTTCTGTCGAGCCAGTGTGACGTAAAGAAGCGGGCTTTGAGCCTCCTAGCCAACAGCTGCAGTGTTCCCACAGGCAGCTGTGCCTCTCATTGGAAGACTAGTAATCTCAATATCTTCGAAATTGCCGAATTAGAAAAAAATTCACCCCCCTCACAGTGAGAGGACATCGAGAAATGAGCTATTCAGACTACACTCATCTTTTGTACCAGGCTGTAAACATGTTTATTAATGCTGCAAAGATCGTCTTTTCCCCATTCATGTGTATGTGACTTCCGGTACTTCCAGAGCCAGCCTCAAGTGGATCCTCGATGAACTGCAGCTTTTAACACTTCCGCATTGACTCATATTTTTAGACCGGAGGTTGCCGCTTGGCTTCAAAGCAGCTTTGAAAACCTGAACCGACTGATCCTTCACATCATAACTGTCATGTGAATACAAATATCTGCTTTCTAAACAAACAGTGTTGAACTCTGGACGACAAAATGTGTCCAACAACGTCAGAAAAATACATAAATTTTGAATTTGCATGATTTTCTGGTAGCTTGATTTAACGGCGCTCTGGGTGGATTATCCTTGGAGCAGTGTTTGGTCATTAAAATGTGCGTTGCACTGTTGCTAAAATGTCAAACAAAGAGAGAAAGTCTTGTATTAGATGGCAGACAGACTCCCATAATTATAACTCAGCTTCATACTGAGTTTGAAGCAATAATCCATGACATTTTGATCAATTTTTATTCGTCTTTCTGGCATTTCGTGACTCCAAATGATGAATTACAAGAGCACTCAAACTTTAATCAGCTTATACAAATGCGTGAATACTTGGAGGCAAACACAGTCTGGAAAGAAGAGGAGAACACAGATATCTGAGCTGAGAATAAGAGGAGAGAAGGGGCTGATTTTCTAGATTAAACCCCTCTAACCTCACAGAGTCTCCTCCAAAAACCAGGATCTTTAAGTGTTCCAGTGTCACTCCGACCCTGCTGTCACCTCGCCGTCACTCCGCCTCACTTAACGGAGGAACGACAAGGTAAAGCTGAGGTGCTCTCACTATTTTTAACTCACTCTCTTACCTAAGCGTGAGGTCTGTTTCCTCTTGATCTCTGTCAGCTTAGGAATTGGGAAGGGCCCGTAGCACTGCGTGAAGATGACTGACAGCTGCTGGCTGATCACCTCGTTCTGCAAACACACACACACACACACACACACACACACACACACACACACACACACACACACGAGGACAGGAAGTTTGCAAAGATTAAAGTTTGTGGCCTTTCCCCCCCTCCTGCTGATTTATCCAGGACAAAATGTTATGCAAATGTATGATAATACGGTTTGGAGTGCAGCTGAAAATATGCAAATACGAGTGTTAATGTCACCCCAGCACACGAGCACAGGACGATTTGTATTCCCAGAAATCCAGCCTCACTTTGTCTGATGTTTCCTCTAACAAGCATTTTGTTTACGAGCACATGAAAGGAAACTGACCTTGCTGGATCGGAGGATCTGGAACATGAGCGGCAGGCCGTGCGTGATGAGCTCCTCCGTGTACTCCTCCTCCTGGATGCAGCTGAAGTCTTTGAGCAGGCCCTGGATGAGCGGCCGGCGGTGCTGGACGAAGCAGGTATGCAGGGACTCGAGCCAGGTGTGCAGCGTCCAGGGAACGCCTGGGAACGACACCACACGGACAGTGAATACACGGGGAGAGAAAGCAGCTCACACTGAGTCAGGAGGAGTTCTCAAGGGCGACAGAACCGACCATGTTTCCATCACTGCACGGCGTGAGAGCGAGGTGAAGGGCGGCGGCACAGTGAGAGATGGATTATGGGTAAAAAGGAGGATCAGGCTGGAGAGAAGAGGAGCACTTGAAAGGGATAAATGAATGTGATGACTCATTGTATGCTTTTATTGGTTTATGCTTCCCTGCTGTGAACATGTGAACTGTTTGTTTGTTTCTTTATATGTTCATGTATTGATACCACAGTGTAGGCAGCTAAATGTGAGCAGGGTTTGAGGCCTGGACAAATTAACCTAAAGGGATAACCACGTTTATCGTATCTAATCTTATCTTATCGTATCATATTGTATTGTATCATAACGTATCATATCTTACTGTGTGACGTTGGGTCATATCATATCGTAAATTGTATTGTATCCTATTGTATTGAACTGTATCATACATTGTATTGTTTTATATTGTGTCATGTTGTATCAAATCATGATGTATCATGTTCTACTGTGTTGGATCATTCTGTAACTTGGTGCCATAAAGTAACGTGACGTAACACTATGAATCGTATACATTGACATAATGTATCGTAAAGTATTGTATCGTGACATAAGGTAATGCATTGTAACATATCATAAACACAAAGTATCATAAAGTAATGTATGGTAATGTATTGTAACGTAAGGTATCGTAGCGTCACGTAACAAAATATATCGTAAAGTATAATTTCCTAACATATTGTATCGTTACACAACGTAATGTATTATGATGTGACGTATTGTAACATTTCCTAACACAAGGTATCGTAACACAATGTAATGTAGTGGCGTAACATATCATATCGTAATGTATCGTAATGTAACGTTTTGTATCTAACGCAAGGTTACATACAATATCGTATCGTACAGTTATGTTTCAAAACTTATCATAAAGTATCGTATCATAAAGAAATATATTGTGTCATGTACTATCGTACCATATCATTTGTATGGTATTATAATGTATCGTATATTACTGTAGGGAATCTACCTGTATTGTATCATGTCATGCTTTGTCATAACATATGTCATGTTGTATCGTATCATTTTGTAAGGTTCCATATTGATAACTGTAACTTAATAGCGGAGAGAACAAATTTATTTTTAGTCTGACAAAAAGATACATTTGAAAATGTAATCTTGGACTCTGAGAGTCTGTGAAGGACTTCTCTTTTTACTTTAATATGTGTTTAATATGTGGACCTAACATCAGGGTTTTTTTTTTTGCTTTGATAACTCTACCAAACAAAAGTAGTTTGCTACAAAACTTCTATTTTGGTCAATTAATAAGTCCAAGATCTAGTGTGACTGCTGTTTTATTAGTTTGTGAATCAAACCTAAAACATACTTTCTTTAAATCTGATTATCACATGAAAATCTGACAATATTCTCACTTTGATTAAAGCAAATTGAAAGAGTTGCATTGACATCCTTTTTGTAGTTTTAATTATATTCATTATGTTTTTAATGTTTCTTAATTGGTCAACCTTTCATCAATAAGGGAAGTGTTGATGTAGTAGAATCCATCTGCTTGTATAAGGATAAACTGAGAGCAACTTTGAGAAGTTTGATAAAGAAATAATTTTGGGAAATTCTCATATTTGCTTTCTTAATGAGAATCTAATGAGAGAACCAACACCACTCTTACATCTCTTAAAACATGACACTCAAGGCTAGATAGTTAGCCTAGCTTAGCACAAAGATTGAAAACAGGAGGAACAGTTAGGCGTTGATCATACTCCAGTACTTCTCCACACACTACAAACACATGTTGGCGACCTCCTGAGAGCCCGAAGAAAGAGCTCCTTGTTTTTGAATTTCACAGAAGAACAGACAAAGTGTGTGAGCGCGTAATGAGAGCAGCATCGAGGATGGTGAAACACAGTGCAAACATAAAAAGACAAGAAACAGCAGAGAGGACCGGGATGATAGATTTTGGGCTGCACATGGACAGCCGTACGGGGTCGGCATTAATGCTCACAGACTGTGACAGATGACGTAATCCAAATCACGCAAACCATCATGTGGACACCATGAAGTGGCCTCCAGCCGGGCAAAGGCAGCCTAGCAGAAACTGTAAAGCTCACGAGTTAGCACATTATCTGTATTTATAACTCCTTGTTACAAACACAACTTCAGATTTCTGCACTTTGTCTTCAGTTCAGGTCTAATAAACCATTTAAAAAGTGTAATTCTTAGATTTTACAGTCGCCTGTAGATGGATTATATTCATACATTTCCTCTGGACTCATGTTGAGTCATAAATCTTGTCTCTACCTTTTATACGTCTTGTTTTCCACCTGTTTGATATTCTGGTGTTTCCACCGCTTGTCTTGTCTGAATGTTTGCTTCACCCTTGTTGAATATTGCATCATCATTTTTATTTCTGGACCAAGAGGAATGTAATTTTGTCCCTCTATGAAGTCACTGCACTGTAAACAGAAGGATCTCCTATTTCTATGCTAAGTCAAGGAATAAATAAATATAGAAATGATGTCTCTGGACCCAGAGAGATTCAGAATGTAGACTCCACTTTTGATCTGCAACTCTACTCTTCTGTCATTTCATTTTGTTTCAATCTTCAGTAGCATGATCAGATTTAGTGGATACACATGATTATATATCTCTCCTGAGTGTCAGGTGTCAGAGACTGTCCATCACAGGAAGCTCCACCTTTAAGCTTGATCTGCTTCATCATCTTTTAGCTCTGAATGGGACCATCAATTATTAAATCAACATCCTGTCATGTAGAGACATTCTCCAAGCTATGAATTAAGATGATAAACTCATGAGGGAAACTCTATTATGATTGCTTTTGCAACCAGTGGAGCTGCCCCCTAGTGGCCATTAGAGAGAATGCACGTTTCAGGTGCCTCTGCATTGGTTTCACTTTGAACTCAGGGCCCACATTTCCAAATGTGTTGGATTAAAGCTGTCAGATTGGATCAAATCTTAAACTTGGATTGTTCCAAATCATATCCTATCATAATGTGAACATTTAATCTCATTACTTTGACATTTAATCCCCAATTTATGACTTTTTGTCTTATTATTACATCTTTTGTTCTTACAATGATGAGTGTTTTTAAAAGTAAACTTAGGGCTTTTAATTTGGAGTAATTAATTTTTTTCATTATTCTAACCTTTTTTTTTTTTTAACATTTATTTACCTTATTTACTTAGTTATATATTTATTTCTTGTATTTATCTGATCCTTTTAACTTAAACTGATTTTTTATTTTGCTTTCTACCCTCAATTATTTGATTGAATTTACTGCAGTATTTTATTTGATCAAATTTAATGTATTGATTTTATTTTATTAATTTTACTGTATTAATTTTATTTTTTAAATTATGTTATATTTATTTGATTTTATTAATTTTACTGTATTAATTTTATTTTTTAAATTATGTTGTATTTATTATATTTTATAATTTTTACTGTATTAATTTTATTTTTTAAATTATGTTGTATTTATTTAATTTTATTTATTTTACTGTATTGATCTTATTTTACTATTTCTGCTGTATTGGTTTTATTTTATTAATTGTATTGTATTGATTTAATTATTAATTATTAATCTTAATGTATTAGTTTAAAATTAATGTTTTTATTTAATTTTGGTATTGTTTCTGTATGGATTTTATTTCATAATTTCAAGTGTATTTATTTAATTTTATTAATTCAACTGTATTGATGTTTTTGTATTTATTTTACTTTACTTTATTTTATTAGATTAATTTTACTGTATTAATTTTATTTTATTTTTTAGTATTATTATATATTTTCATTATTTGACTTTTTTCTGTTTGTTTCTGTCTCTGTTCTTTTTTGAAGCACTTTGGGATGCATGCTTGTAAAGGTGCTTTATAATAAAGTTGAGTTGAGTGATGACTAAACTTTCAAATATTTTTTCATCAAGGCTGAGTCTCCCCCTGTTTTTATTTTAAACTGGTGGTCTTCCATAGATCAGTTACCTGATGTAACTTCATATAAATCCTGCATGGCATCAGAGAGGTTTTGATCTTCTCATGTAACTCTCATTAAGAAAGCAAAGACAGTTAATCCCAATCTACCTCACGATAAGCCTAATGTAAATTAAATGGACTCTGCTGTGGTCAAAGCTGATGATTGCCATGTCACATATAAAACTCCTGCTCCTCATGGTCGTATGAACAGTGGTGGTTTCAGGGAGAGCGTAGGGGACAGCACAGGACGGGACAGGACAGGCACAGCATGAGCACATCTCCAGGACAGCTGGAGGCACCACAGAGCGAGGCATGTGTGCCAGTGAAGCATGTATTAGTAAATCTGACCTAAGCTGCGGATGTCTATGGTGATGTCCACATGGCCGTGCTCTGCGCTATGGTACATGGCCTCTCTCAGGGCCCTCAGTTTGGCCTTTCCTGTTCGCAGGGTCCCTCCGCCGTTGGCCTGCGGCGCCAGCCTCTTCTCGCTCGGGTCCGAACCCTCTGCCAGGATCTCCTCCAGGGACAGGACGTCTCCTTTTTCCTTCTCCGACTGCGCCAGGAGCTTCCGAAACACATTCCTGGAGGGAGGGAGAGAGAAGATAACAGACCCGGACAGGGGTTAAAGGAGAGCGGAGTGTGAAGATGCAGTGACAGATTGTTTTAAGGTCAAGAAAAGGAAGTGAAGCTATGAATGATGGGGGAGAAAACAGAACAAATATCACACCTAGCACAGCCTGAGGTAGAGTAGTAGGAGGAGAAGTTGTGAAGTGGATGATAACAGACTGAGAAATGCTTCTAAATTAGGCAAACACGCTCTGTGTTAACTCCACATTAAGCTCATGCAGCCCTCCAGCTCGGATGATGGCACTCAAAATATTCTCATGTACTTAATTAAGCATGATGTGGACTCTTCTATAGCTGGTCTGCGGAGTCAGAGTTTTTCAATGTGGATTAAAGTATGTGATTTAGTCTGCAGATTCATGCAGCACAATGACGCAGCAGTGATGGATGCCCTCCTTTGAGAAGAAAGGACAGCAACACGTAGAGTATTCAGTGTGATCACAGCCCGAGGATGCATCAGTGCACCATCTGCTTCGGCGAGGAGGGGCAACATCATCGTCAACATCATCATTTCCTGTTCCTCAGATTGTTTCATCACTGATGACAAGTCAGACGGCGGCTCTTTGAAGCTGTTTGATCCACAAAAACGTTCCCTTGTGTTAAAGTAAGCGAGCGTTTCCTCTGCTTCTTAAAATACAAGGCCAAGAGAGTATGCAGACGCTCAAACTTTACACCTTTATGTGGTTTCTGAGCGTTAAATTCTCCAACCATGAGCAATAATCTGCAGATTTATAGGTCTCCTCTCCTTTTAGAGGGCGTCTGATAAGATTTTGGGAGCCTGGCTGCAGGGTTTGCTCCCATTCAGCCACAAGAGCTTCAGTTTACTACAGCACTGATTTTGGGTGACAAGGCTTGGCTCGCAGTCAGCCCCTCAGTTCAGGGCTCTGTGCAGGCCGGACGAGCGGTCACTGGCTCTGCACTGGAGCGAGAAGGAAAGCACACTATTGTCTCCATGCTCGGAAATATAATTGCAATGTTTTGCTTGAAAGGTTCGTTAAACAGTGAATAACCGGGATGCAGAGGAAACATGAACAGGAGGGTTTACCTGAGGTCAGTCTAATGAGAAACACAGCTGCTGTCGAACTCAGGGGAAGAAAGAGATTTGTATCAAGAGTAGCTCTGTAGCATAGCTTAGCATAAAGACTGGAGGATACAAAGTCTAATCATGTTGAAATGTTTGCATATATTTCATGCATTTAAAGCTCCAGTAAGGATCTTTATCAATCGATCTTTATTTGTATAGCGCCAAATCACAACAAACATTGTCTCAAGACTCTTTTACAAACATAGAAGGTCTAGATCTCTGTCAAATTATGCACAGAGACCCAACACCAAGGCAGAGTAAGACCCAGTCTTACCCTATCTTAATCCACCATGAGCATTGCACCTTGCAAACTTTATGTTAGTGTTGATTTTAGCGCCCCCTCTGGAGAAAAATATATCTCTTATTTCTTTGCTTTCTTTGCTTTCTTTGACCTTGTAGTGTTTTTCAACCCCAAAAATGTCACCCCGCTTTATTTTAACACTCAAATGTAACACTCATTCAAAAACTGTCTTGAAAAATGTTAAAATGTTTACATTTATTTCGTGCATTTAAAGCTCCATTAAGGAACTTTATGTTGTAGTTGATTTTTGGCGCCCCCTCTGGACAAACTTATATCTCTAATTTCTTTACTTTCTTCACTTCAAAAATGTCACCCTGCTTTATTTGAACACTCACATGTATCACTCGTCCAAAAACTGTCTTAAAAAATGTTAAAAAAACAAGAATTAAAGCTTCTGCTACACCTACCCTCACCTGTGGTTTCAGATATTAGAAATAACTAATTTGGGATAATACATTTACATATGGATGGTTTCGTTTGCTTCTTTAGGTCATGAAGAGGTATTCTTCTTCATTTTAGTCTGTTTTGTGACTAGCTATAATCTCCCTACAGGAGCTTTAAGTTAAAGAAACAGAACGTTTATTACAGTTAGACAGTTCTCATAACTAGACCAGTGTGTTTTTTCTTTTATCTTGACATGTATGGACTACAGATATTCAGACCAAAACTGATTTTTGAACCAGGCTGTAAACATGTTTATTTCTGCTGTAAATATCATGTTTTTTGAATTGGTGTGTATGTTGTTTCCAGTGCTTCTGCAGCCAGCCTCTAGTGGACACTCAAGGAACTGCAGTTTTTAACACTTCAGCATTGGAAAACTTAATTTTTTTTGTAGGAACTTGGTGTTATATGCTTTGAGATTCATGCTAACCTTCACTTAAACTGTCTGAGGCCAATATTGCTGGTAACAGCGGTGAAAAAACAAACCTCAAATAAGATTACAAACAAGTGTAGTGTGCAAAAAGTCAGATTGTTTGTTTTTCCAGCTGATCAAATCAACAGTGATGGCTATGCTTTTGTTTTAAACCTGTCTTTACCTTTTCCTTCAGTCATTTTTGTCAATGCATGAAGGAAAGGACCCAAACGCAGAAGGATAGTGGCAACAAGCACATCACGTTTGTTCACGAGGAATAGATCATCACCTGGCAGAGAGTGCTTTGGTTGAAACATTAGAGAGTATTAACATTTTGTTGCATTGAGTAAGAGTGTTTGTTGGCTCGTGTCTCTCCAAGAACCCAAAAGCAGACAACTGAGCAAACAGGGAGATCAGGAGAGATAGCTCAGAGATGTATTGGTGGGTATATAACACTTGCAGACACTCTTGAATCTTCTTTAGCCTTCCTAATAGTGCTGCACCAAACCAATAAATCTCCAAACTATACGCTCAATTTGTCTAAATTTGGGTCCTCATCTTGCCACCTTTCGAAGAGAAAGGAATGGCTCATAGTCTTATTGGGAAAGTCCCTTTTCCTTCCACCTTCTCCAATAAATCTACCAGCTTTTCCTGTCTGTATTCAGGTCCTTTCCTCTTTGTCATGCCAAAGCCGGATAGGAAAATTATGGAGCAGGCAGGCAGGCAGGCAGGCAGGGACAGATATATGTGGTCTGGGTTTCAAGGTGCAGATTTCAGGAGTCAGGTATCAGGGGGCTGGAGAGAGAAGGCAGAGGGAGCAGAGTGGGGCTGTGATACACAGCAGGGCTTTCTGTTGGAGTGGTAGAGAATGACAATGAAGGGGGATGGAGGGACAGAAAGGCAGAGCATGACTCTCTCGTTTAAATAATGCCGCCTGAAGCTCCAGCCTCTAGATGTGCTTCGAATGATGCTTCTGAACAAGAAGCTTTAAAATACATCATAGAAGTGTAATAATATTTATGCACACTGCAATCTCTCTCTTCTATTCATCATAATGCTTTGAGATGATTTCAAACACGAGGATTTTCTCTGACATGAAAGACCCTTTGTGTTTGAAACGTTTCCTCGTCCCTGCAGATTAAAACAGGAAGTCACAGTAACTTCTTTTGATTGTACTTCTTGGTGGTTTCTCGTCTTGTGCTGTACATTTCACTCAGAAACAGCTTCAAAGAACAACTTTCTCACCACATCATCAACCCTGCTGCAGTCTGAATCCACTCACGACGCGCTGCAGCATGATCATCCCGCTATAATTGATTGTCTTAATAATAATGCAGCATTGTTTTGTTGGCTTGCTCCTCCTCTCCCTGACAGCTCTCACTGCCATGAATGTTAATGGGCTTTATCGTGCTCAGCTGCGGGGAAATGATGTCAAACTGAAGCCGTAATGGCCGCCGAATAGACTGCAGCGCTTATCGTCGCAGGCCGTCTGACAGTGGGAGCGAGATATCTGCCTCTCGGATGCTGCAGGATTCTGTGGGCGGCAGATGGACCAGAGCAGAGTGTGTAAATGGATCGATACCGTGGTAATGGATACGTCTCTGGCTGGCTGGCACTTGTGTGTACGTGTGTGTGTGTAGCCGTGCGTGTGATTTCCTGTGTTACCTGTGGCCATGTGCTGCTGCCAGGCTGTAGGAGTTCATGTCTCCCAGCGGGGCCGAGGAGATGCCGTTCCGACACATGGTTCCGATCATGGGGTCGGCCCCTCGCTCTAAAAGCAAACTCACCAACTCAAAGTTACCTGAAGGGAGGGAACAAAGACATGATGGATGAGGGGAAATCACATCAATTAAAGCTTACATTTAAAGCTCATCCATCATGCTTAGCTTGGATGTTATTTCATTACAGTGTTTTTGCATGATTGTACTTAAACTGTTGAGACATTAACATATAACAAACTCCATTATCCTTATCATGAACTACAGCCAACTGACATATTGGGAGCAACTTTTCAATGTTATGGTAAACATAAGGCAAGGGAAATTTATTCATAAAGTGCATTTCAGCAACAAGGCAATTCAAAGTGCTTTACATTAAATGATCAATAATGTTAAAAATCAGTTCAACATTAAAAGACATTTAAATGAAATTAAAAATAGTCATTAAAAATCATACAATCATATTAGATTGTCAAGAATAAAAAGTTACAGTTTAAGAAATAAATAATTATTTGATTTAATTAAAAGTCTTCAGCTTTGACTTAAAGGAGCTGAGAGTTGCAGCGGACCTGCAGTTCTCTGGTAGTGTGTTCCAGATATTTGGTGCATAAAAACTGAAGGATGCCTCTAAATATGAACAACACATAAGGGGCTAATTTTCTGCTGAATAAATCCACATTTTGACATCTAAAAAAGCCTAAATATTAGCTCCATAACTGACTGTATAATACATTATTCCTTTTCCCCAACTTCCAAGAATATCCCAGAAGAAAACAGACTCTGTGAGATGTTTCCCATTTTCTTTTGTGCTGTACAAATTCTGATGACCTGAGAGATATTGTTTCAAAAGCCTGAAATGTTGTGGTGGACTGATGTGCAAAAACTAAATTGGTTGTTTAATTTTGACGTTTTTAAAATTGCTGCTTTTGTATAAAAAGCCTGGAAAAGAAGACGAGAGTCTTTTTAAGTAGTGCACATTTTTATTTGTATTATTTTCTTTTATTCTGTTAAATGTTCTCCCTCAGTTTCCACACAATGAATGATTGTGCTGTGCGCTCTGACCCTGGACTCTACAAATTGATGGTGTCTTGTAAGCCCATGCAGGCTGGGCATATGATTGTATTCATGACACAATAATAAAAAAAAAACTTCAAACTTCAGACATTATTCCTTTTCCCCTAATTCACGTTGAGCAATGCTTTGATTTCTAAGAGTAAAATAGATTTTTTTTACTAGTGCTTTATATTTTTCTGGTTCAATAAACATCATTTACTGCACATAATACATTATCAACTATGTAATTTACATTACCTGTAATATGCAACCTGCAACATGTCTTAACAATCATGCAACATACATTATCTATTGTGAAATAAGTGTCATATACTTTGCAACATACCGTCTTTACTGCATAATATAGATTATTAATGAGGAAATATACATTATCTTCTGTGTTAAATACATAATACTACCATGCAAATCATTTATAGTGTAATATATGCCATATACTGTGCAACATACATTATCTACTATTATGCAACATTCATTATCTACTGTGCTCTACACTTATTGTGCAATCTTCTGTTCTATGCACTGTTAACGCTGTCATATACATTATCTCTTTTTTCAATACACATCATCTACTCTACATATATAATATATACTTCATTATATTCAAACTTTTACTTGGTTGCATGTGTTTCTGTGCTACTGTACATGTATAAACTCTGTACACTGAAGTTGCATCATTTTTTTTAAAGAATATTATTTTGCTTTTTTCACTTTATTGATGCACAGCTGAGGAGAAAGGAGAGAAACTAGTGTAGACATGCATCATAGTGTTGAGGCTGGGAGTCAAACCTATGGCTGATGTTTGAGGACTTTAACCTTCTCTACAGGCTTTCTATTGAAATATTAAAATGTTCTACTCATGAGGTAAAGTGAGGCTAAGTGGTGCGGGTCATTGAAGTAAATAACAAAAATAAAAATAATAACTAATAATAAAAAAGATTGATATCTTAACTGGCTCCTTCGTGGTGACTCCAGCACTAAAATCTGACCTCATTCACATTTAAAGAACATTAAATACATCAGATTTTAACAGAAAGGCTTTCTAAACACCTCAATACCAACCCGATACACTCCAGACGCTGCTTATTAAAAATTAATTGAAGCGTCACACGAGTCCCTGGACGCTCTTTCCCCTGGTTCTTGACTTTATTTGGTTGTAAAGTTAATGTGACGGTGAAATGAAACAGGAGGGAGTCAGAGCGAACGAGCCTGCAGCTGCATGAAGACGCTCATTTATCCCCATTCATTAACTAAATTAGTTCTGGGATTGTGCTCTTTATTTCTCCCACATTATTTATTATGTGATGAGAAGGATGTTAATATTGTGTTTATTATCTGAGGCTGTGTGTGAAGCAGCTGTTGTTACCTAGGTAACATGGCTGCGTAGGTCACTCATTGTACCATAAATAGCCGCGGCTGAATGTGGACCAACATTCTGTATATAATTTAATGTAATCATCATTAGGATTCAGAGAGGAGCAATGTTGTGATTCTTTCTTGTAAATCAATATAAGAGAAATTTAAAGGAACAGTTCAACATTTTGAAAATGTGTTTTTCATCCAACACATTTCCTCTCTGCCTGTTGACACTGTGGTAAAAACGTTAGTGTCCATCTCAGGCTGGTCTTGTAATAAGCTCATAATTGAAAAGTATGACATTTTTTCATTTTGATTAGAAATTAACATCAATTTAAAAAAAAAAGAGCTCTGTGTTTGGGTCCTGCTCACCCAGTCGAGAATTGAATTTGCATAACCGCCTGTTCACGACACGTCTGGCTCATGTCTGTGTGGGTCAGTGAGTCACAATCTGATGCAGGTAAGTTAATGTTAAAGATTGATATTAATTACATCAGCTGAAAGCTCATTCTGTGTTGTGGTTTGTGGTTGCTTAAAGTCTGTTTTCTTCAATTTGATCGATGTCTCTTTCACTAATCTTGTGTCTTTTAACATCCCTCGCTGTTTCTCACTGTCTGCTTGTGACCTTCAGCCAATTACCACCAATCTAAGACATTTCTGCACCACACAGGAAGAACCCCTGCTAATTGACTTCCACTTATTTATTTCCAGTTTGTGTATGATTTTAATTTAACCTCTTACTCTCTCTTTCCCCTCTCTGTGATTTATTTTAAGCTACTGTTTTTAGTTTTTTATTATTATTATTATTATTATTATTATTTATTTGACTTTTTCTGTGTTTTTTAACATTTTTTATGTGTTTTATTATGATTCTTTTCTTTTATTCTATTTAATTCTCTGACCGTTTTATGTTCTGTGTTTTAACTTATTTTACCTCACTGTGCAGCACTTTGCTAAACTTGATTGTTTTTTTTTTTTAAATGTTCTATATAAATAAATTGGATTGGAGTGGATTGGATACTAAGTGTGTAAGGTCATTATGTACTGTGTTCAGTATGTTCCATATTGTGTGTCTTATATGTCCAAAATTGAATACAAATATTCAAATATTCAAATATATATATTAAATACCAATCTTAATTTTGTGCTCTGCAAATAAATCTAAAGTAACATTTAAAATTTCCTCAACAGTGTCCACCGAGGCTGTCAGAGAGAAGCGTTTTTGTCACACTGTCAACAGGAAGAGGTGAAAGGCTATATGTGGCTTGTTATCAGGCCATACCTTGGAGTTTTGACCAATCAGAATCAAGTATTCAACAAAGTAAGAGAGTCTCTTTCAAATGTGCATTGTTCTGTTTTGTCATTAACCCTCTCCTCTTATCTTACTAATGAGCCGAACACACAGTTAAAGCTCCTGTGAGGAACTTTCTGTTTGTGTTGACTTTGGCGCCCCCTGTGGACAATACAGTACCTCTAATCTTTTTATACTTTCATCCTTTACTCCTGTCTCTTTTTTTTTTATACAAACTTCTTCCTTTGTTCTTGAAGCAGTCATATACCACTTATTAAAGATGTCAAATGTAAATAAAGACCATAGACTGTAAAAAATATGGACGTAGGATCCGTGACGTCACCCATCTGTTTCTGAAGAGCTGTTTTGAGACCAATCGGCTGCGGCAGCCATATTGCTTCTGTCGAGCCAGTGTGACGTAAAGAGGCGGGCTTTGAGCCTCCTAGCCAACAGCTGCAGTGTTCCTGCAGGCAGCTGTGCCTCTCATTGGAAGACTGGTAATCTCAATATCTTCGAAATTACCGAATTAGAAAAAAATTCACCCCCCCCCACAGTGAGAGGACATCGAGAAATTAGCTATTCAGACTCCACTCATCTTTTGTACCAGGCTGTAAACATGTTTATTAACGCTGCAAAGATCGTCTTTTCCCCATTCATGTGTATGTGACTTCCGGTACTTCCGGAGCCAGCCTCAAGTGGATCCTCGATGAACTGCAGCTTTTAACACTTCCGCATTGGACTCATATTTTTAGACCGGAGGTTGCCGCTTGATAAAGACCTTTCAGGAAGCCTACAAGTGATCACTTTATCTGACACCTACCCCCCTGTGGTGGTTTCAGACATTAAAAGTGACTGAATTAAAATAATCAGTCTCCAAGCTGATGATTTTGTTTGATTTTGCAGCTCATAGAGAAACAGAGTTTATGTTTCTATGTTTTAGGACCAGTCTGAAATTTGTCACAGGAGCTTTAAGCTGCAAAATCACTCAGGTGCAATAAGGCTCAAAGCGTTGGTATAATGCGTCCATCTCTTACAGCAAAACAATAAATGTGGATATAAGACGTCAGGCTGAGTCTTCTCGCTTCCTTTTAGTCTGCTTTGACAGATAACTCCGGTCAGATCAATCAAATAAGGACTGAGACTAATTCCTGCAGCACTTTTTTTTATCATAAGCCGCTGCAGACTCGTGAGAAGCAGCTTTCCTGACTCTCAGACTGTAATTGAAAGTGATGAATTAATGATATGATTAAAGCAGAGTAAGAATGCCTTCTGGTGAGCTCAAAAAATCAGGCATGAGAAGACAAATCTCTGGTACGGCTGTTTCAAAAATACGAATCCGGAGGTGAAATATTCATGTCTCTTATCTGTGCAGCTCGTCTGTGATTACCTGCAGCAGCAGCCAGCTGAAGCGGGGTCTCTGTGTAGTTCTCCGCCCCATCCTGCAGGGCGCCCTCCACATTCGCTCTATTATCCAGCAACAACTGTGGTGGGGGAGGAGGGAGGTGGAGGGGGAGGGAGGGAGGGAAGGGGGGGACAAACCAGGAGGGAGAGAGGAGAGGGAAGAAAACAGGCAAGGGGGAGACGGTGTTACATTCTGGCTTGGCAGGAGGAAAAGCCTCTACTGTTGGAAAGCTACACCACCTCAATTAGAGGTTGTCCTAGCTGTGGACACCAAACACACTCCTCGCTGCACTTCCTCATTAGCTTCTGTCTGGGGGTCTTATTGTTGGTGCACACTTGCCTGAGCTGAGATAGGAGGAATCAAAATGGTGTCTTTCTCTGTCCCTCCAAAAACTCTGATTGCATTGGTGGAGATTAATTATTGAAAAAATCCTGAGGGCGACGTTGTTCATCAAGCTTCCAGCCAGTGTCAGCCTGAGCAATAACTACAGCAACTGGATGAATTATGTATCAGAAATGAACAGAAACACTGGGACATGGCATCCCTGCAGCTGTGTGTGAGCTCTGTGCTGTTTGTTTTTTTCCTCCTCTCCCTGCAGCTGAAGGACCGGCCCCTCAGATTCAGAAATAGGGGCCTGAGTGACTCATCTATACATCTGAAGAACATACAGTATGCAAAACAAACTTCATCTGTAAAATCTGCCACAGGAACATGATGCTGCCACGCCAGAGAAACATGATTGGCTCAGTTTATCCACCTAGAACAGATATCTCCATTTTATCATTATTACTGACTACAAATGAAAAATGAAAGATTCATTTTGTGGTCTGATAATTGGGAAGAGAGTTGTCATGTCTCAATCCATGAGAATAAAGTCTAAATTTCAGTCTGTGTTACTTTAAAGAGACAGATCATAAGAGCAGCATCCAGCCGCCTGAGCTGAAATTGTGAACATGGAGCATCTTGTAGTAAAGGTTACTCTATCTCTACTCCTCTGAGTTCATCAGCTCCACAGAATCAAGACTCTGAATCGATGTGTGAGAACTGTCTGATATAAAGAGAGGCAGGCTAACAGGCATCCTGTGCATGCTCCTGCAGACTCTGTTTGTCCTCAGCTGTTGAGTCTAACTTCTTTAGATGAGCCATGTTCTTTATTTTAGAGCAGACAGCTGGTTTCTCTTCTGAAATCACCCTCTATGTTGTTCCAGCTACAGATAGATGAACCATAGTCTGTAATTATTATGATTTCTTTCTCATTAAACTAAAATTTGTTGTCCTAACATTACGACTTTAATCTCATACATTTACGACTATTTCCTCCTAAATTTATAAGATTAATCCTCTACATCTAAAAAAATAATGTCATAAATTTAAGGATTTTTCTCTCCAAACTTTAATCCCATAAATTTACAACTTTTTCCTCTTAAATTTATGAGATGAATCCTCTAAATCTAAAAAAATAAAGTCATGTATTTATGGATTTTTCTCTCCTGACTTTTTTCTTGTAAATTGACGACTTTAACCTCATAAATTAGGAATTGAATCTTGTAAATTCAGAAGAATAAAGTCACAAATTTGAAACTTTTATTTTACAAATGAATTTTTTTGAAATTTTGACTTCAATCTCAGAAATGTATGACTTTATTTTCGAAAACTTACAAGAATAAAATATATTTTCTGTGTTTTTTTCTATTACATCTTTATTCTTGTAACTTTATTTTCATAAATTCAAAGTTTGAATCTTGTACATTAATGTGAATAAAGTCATAAAGTTACAAATTCTTCTCTTACCACTTTAGTCTTAGAAATTATTGACTTCATTCTCTGAAAGTTACAAGAATAAAGTCATTAATTTGCAGCTTTTTTCTTTTACAACTTCATTTTTTAAATTTCTGACTTTATTTTCATAAATTCACAGTTTGAATTTTGTAGATTAATGTGAATAAAGTCAAATTTATGAATTCTTCTCTTACAACTCTAATCTTAGAAATTGCTGACTTTAATCTCTCAAAGCAGTGGTCCCCAAACTACGGCCCGCGGGCCGGATACGGCACATTTGGCCCGGCCCCCTGAACAATAGCCTACCAGAGACGGTTATTTGGTTAATATTTATTTCATTAATAGTGTTATTTTTGATTTCCTGACTTTTTTTTCTGTGAAGATCCCGGAAAGGGTTATTAATATTTGGTTATGTGTGGCTTTCTGGAAAACAATAAATGTTTTACGTTTAGGCACCCCTGCGATCGTCACACTTTTTCTGTTACAAACTGAACCCGGCCCCCATCAAAGAAGGGAAAAGTTATGTGGCCCTCACAGGAAAAAGTTTGGGAACCCCTGTCTTAAAGTAACAAGAATAAAGTCATTCATTTACAGCTTTAGTTTCATACATTTTAGACTTCATTTTCATAAATGTAAATTTGAATCTTGTAGATTAATGTGAATACAGTCACACATTTATGAATTCTTCTCTTACAACTCTAATCTTAGAAATTAATGACTTTAATCTCTTAAATTTATAAGAATAAAGTCATACATTTATGACTCTTCTTCAAGTCATGAAAATGTGATGTATATCTTAGATTTTCTGTTCTTTCCTCATTCAAAACAAGGGTTTCATGTTTTAGAAATATACACAGGTCAGCCATGACACTATGACCTCTCACAGGTCTGTCGAGTCGAGGTGTTGGAGTAGGAACAAATGGGCGAGTTTAAAGTTGTGAGTTATTTGATAAGAGCCAAACTGTGATGGTTGGAAGACTGGGTCAGGGTGTCTCCAAACCTGCAGCTCTTGTGCAGTTTTTCCACGTCTGCAAGGGGCCGGTATCCACTGAAAGAGGTCCAAGATGGAAAACCCATGAACTGGTGACAGGGTCATTGATAGCCAGGACTCAGTGATGTGTGTGAGGAGCAATGAATGAAGTTGAGACAAGAAGTTCAAGGTGTTGGCTTGGTCTCCAAATTCCCCAGATCTTCTCAATTCTCAATCCAGCTTATATGTAGGATGTGCTGGACAAAGAAGTCTGATCCATTGAGGCTCCACCTCACAAAGTCCAGGACTTAAAGGATCTGCTGCTAACGGTCTTCAGAGGTCTCGGGGAGTCCCTGAGTCTGCATATCTGGAGCTGAGGAGAGGGGAGCCTACACAGCGCTTGACAGGAGGTCTTAATGTCATGGCTGATCGTTTTATATAAGGTGGAATATTATAATATATAACAGCTCTTATTTACAAAAGAAACATCTTGAGGTTTTGATTGGTTCTTTTCTGGCGTGGCAGCAGCATGATGCTGCGGTGAGTCTCTGAACATGACAGAGATCATCAGAGCTAAAGGAGGATAAAGAGGGAGAAATCAAAACGACATGTGGAGTTATTATAGTTATTATTATGGAGCACCATAATAATAATCATCAGCATTATATCCTCATTATGGTACAAAGGTCAGGGTTAGGGCCACAGGTTAATGTGTACAGGTCATAAACGTCACTACCTGCACGACAGGGACGTGTCCGTGTAACACGGCGAATGTGAGAGGCGTCCCCTGGCGCGTTTCAGGATAAACTGAGGGGTGCTTGTTTACTGTGCTTGGCACCTGGGAAGTCATAGGTGAAGTTCAGGGAGAGAGATTTATACAGCCATTAACATTCACAGCTCAGGGAGGGGGGAGGGAGGAGGGAGGAAGGTAGCGAGAAGCAGTATGCAGGAGGAGGAGTGTAAGCAAAGTGAGGGCGGGATGGCAGAGGGACATTTTCCTCGTTGAGTTTCACAGAAAATCTGGAGCAGCGTGATTCCTAAAAAACCTCTCGTCTCAATCCTCAGGCTCCACGTCGGAGTGTATCTGCCCGGGCACGGCTGTCTGACCACACTCTGCGCTATCTGCTCTCTAAAAAGTGTTTCATTTCAAAGGGGAATGAAACCAGAGGGAAAACACAACATTGGCAAGGTCTACAAACACTGTCAAGACGGGTGGTGCTGACTCATGAACAAAGCGGCGTCAGGGTAAAATTAAAGCCGCCACACAGCCCGATGTTGTTCTGTGATTTCTAAAGTGGCTTTATATCCCAGTAAATTATAGAAATGATTCCTAAATGTCGCCTGGAGGAGGCCTCTTTTCCAACAGACGCTTAATGTAATGTCACATTTCATTAGAGCTCTGACGCTAAACAACAGTGGGACTGTTAGTGTTTTTGTGTTGCAGCTATGAATAATAAATCACTTTATCATAGCAGGCAGTTCAGCAGGAGCAGAGGGCATCACTGACTGCAGAGGCTTAAAATATCCTGACTCTGGAGTTTCACTGAATGTTTCACATTGAAGGATGTTTTATCAGAATGTTTAACTTTATCTGTGTTCACCCAAAGTACAACAACAAAGACACGTTCTCTCCCTGCAGACAGATATTAAGAGTTTTAAATGCTGAGGTTTTTAAATTTCTATGTACGATCAAATACAGAGTGGATTGGGTCATTACCGACTACACCTCCAGGGTTTGTAGAAAGTAAAACTAATTTGCGAGTTGAAGAATTAATGTTTTCAGCAGCAGATGAAGCTCTGACATCTTCACAACATCTACATTACTGTGACTACACATCACTTGCCAATATAATGACATGAAGTGAACCGTAAAGTTGCATTAAGCAATATTACGTAACATAACGAAACGTAACCTAACTATGAAATTTCAAGTACAATACGTATTGTAGTGTAAAGTAGCTTGAAGTAACTTAACGTAGCCTACTGTAACCCTTATGAAATGTAACCTATCATATCCTAATGTTATCCAATGTAATGCAACCTAATGTAACCTAATGTAACGTAACCTAACATAATGTGACTTAACTTACCGTAACATAACATTACCTAATGTAATGTAAACTTATGTAACGTAACCTAACATAACGTAAATTAACGTAACTTCATGTAATGTAACTGAAACTAACATAACTTAACGTAACTTAATGTAACTGAAACTAACCTACCATTACGTAACTTAATGTAACTTAATGTAACTTAATGTAATGTAACTGAAACTAACCTAACATAACGTACCTGACGTAAAGTAACTGAAACTAACGTAACTTAACGGGACTTAAAGTAACTTGATGGAATGTAACTGAAACTAACCTAACATAACTTAACTTAATGTAAAGTAACTGAAACTAAAGTAACTTGATGTAATGTAACTGAAGCTAACCTAACATAACGTAACTTAACTAAACTTAATGTAATGTAACTGAAACTAACGTAACTTAACGTAACTTAATGTAACTTAATGTAACTTAACGTAACTTAATGTAACTTAATGTAACTTAATGTAACTTAATGTAACTTAACGTAACTTAATGTAACTTAATGTAACTTAATGTAATGTAACTGAAGCTAACGTAACTTAACGTAACTTAATGTAACTTAACGTAACTTAATGTAACTTAATGTAACTTAATGTAACTTAACGTAACTAAATGTAATGTAACTGAAACTAACGCAACTTAATGTAAGGTAACTTAACATAACCTAATGTCACGTATCATAATGTAGCCATACATGAGGTAACAAAAGGTGACATTATGGAGGGAAACATAACGTAACATAACAAAACATCAGGCACCAAAATGATGAGTAACATATGGTAACATAACTCAAATATCAAACCAGGTAGCGTAACATAAGGGGTTCCGCAAGGTAACATAACTAAATATAATGACTTACTGTAATATAATGTGGTAAAATGCAACATAAGAAAAAGTCATGACAAGGTCACAAAAGGTAATGTGAGATAAGATAACCTAATGATCGATAAGGTTATCAGACTTAACGCTATGTTACATAATGTGAAGTAAAGTAACAACATGAGGTGATTGTAATGTGACTTTATGAAGGGAACAATGTAACGTAATGTGGCAAAACAAATTGTAAAGATATGTCCGGTAATATAATGATGCTAAGTCCAATAAGGTAACATGCCTTACGGCAACAAACTTGGCTACAGAATGTAACACAACCTAGTTTTGTACTTTGGGTGAACTACTCCTTTAAATGTGTATTGATCGTATTAAACCCTGAGACGGTTCATCAGGTAACTCTTTGTTTTAAAGTCAACACACCTTCACTACAAACAGGCACCGAACCACCGGAGCGATCACGACAGACGACAGAGAGGTCACAGCGATGGAGGAAGGTCAGTGTTGAGTTTATATAATATTCTATAACCTCTAAAGACAGAGCAACACAAACAATCACACTGCAGACACATTAGCAGGATTTATCACCAGAGGGCTTCAACTCAATTTAAATAAGTGCAGTAAAGTTCATGCTTGATGCGCAGACTGTGGGAGCAAGTTACACTTAGTGCACACTCGTACATCAGTAATGCATTACTCGTGTGGTGTAAAGCAAACTGCATTTAGGAGCTATCAGAGGATTATTATTCTGCAGCCATGTAGAGACAAACTATCATTGTTACTATGCAAATGATGCTCGTTCATCGCTTATCGGTGCACTTCATGTAATGAGCTGCCAGGAGAACAGAGGGCATGCCGACAGCAGGTGAGACAATGAAGACAGAGAGAGGGGAGGAGAGAGCGACACAAATCGTTTTCACTGATACACAACAACAACAACAACAACAACAACAACAAAATGTAAATGTTTCAACAAAAACTGTGATGTGGAAATCATAAACATGTGGTCCTGAGCTGATGATGCGTCCTGCACACTGACCTCGCTGTTGATGTCGGCTCCAGCGTCGAGCAGCATCTGGACCATGGCCTCATCGCCGCGGACGCAGGCGTACATGAGCGGGGTCATTCCCTGTGGGAGGGGAGGCGGGAGGAAGGTTAGAGTGCGTTATTGATTTCTGTAGAGAACTTCAGCAGGACGGGAAAGTTGGTGAGGGTTTCTTGAAGGAGTTTTCATATTTATTCACTTCATATTTCTGCTTCTTATTTCAGAATGATACAGAAATAAAGCTGCTTCTGTCTTTACCTGCTCTCCTTGTTATTAATTTTTTAAGCTACAAACACCTACTTCATTATGCTGTCGAATGCAGGATGCACTGTGATCTGTTAAACTCAGTTTGAAGGCAAGTATATTTATAAAGCACATTTCAGCAACAAGGCAATTGAAGTGCTTCAAACAAGACGTTAGAATCATTACAAAGGTCAACAAACACACATTAAAAGAAATCATTAACAATTATTATAAAAGACTAGCTTTAAAAATGATTCAAACAAGTCAATTAAGGTCAAAACAAGGTGAAATAAACACAGTGCAAACAGAAGTTAAATATATAATAAGACAGACGATAGTGTGACCCTTCTATTGAATCTGTGTTTCAGGATGTTGTTCAAGGCGTCATTAGTTTTCTGTTTTGGAAAGCGTCAGTAAACAACGGCTATGCTGATGACAAAACCACTTCTGTATCATCCACTTATGGTTTGAAAAATGTTAAGACGTGGAGTATATGGAATTAGATTTAGCCTTTGAGATGTGCATTGCCTTTGTTGAGAACATTCACCTGCGTTTCTTTCACATTACTTCACAGTAAATCAAATGGACTGTTAAAGTGTGTGCCGATAGAGAAATGAGATATTCAAACCAAAAATCGTTTTTGAACCAGGCTGTAAACATGTTTATTTCTGCTGTAAAGATCGTCTTCTTTGAATTGGTGTGTATGTGTTGTCCTGTGTTTCTGCAGCCAGCCTCTAGTGGACATTCGATAAACTGCAGTTTTTAGCACTTCCACATTGGCGTCATATTTGAGACTTAAGGTTGCCGCTTGTTCATACCCCTTTAATACCAAGCGGCAACCTCCGGCCTTAAAATATGAAGCCAGTGTGGAAGTGCTCAAAACTGCAGTTCATCAAGTGTCCACTTGAGGCTGGCTGCAGAAACACAGGAAACCACATACACACCAAGTCAAAGAAGACGATCTTTACAGCAGAAATAAACATGTTTACAGCCTGGTTCAAAAAACAGTTCAGGTCTGAAGAGCTCATTTCTCCATCAGCACACACAAGTCGTTATTTTCAAAGATATTAAACTTATGAGTTTTGCCCAAATAAGGGCATTGCTGATTTGATATTTTTTATTCATTTTTTGGCCTTTTTGCCTTTATTTTATAGGACAGCTGAAGAGAGACAGGAAATGTGGGGAGTAGAGAGCGGGGGAAGACATGCAGGAAATGGTCGACTGGCCGGGAATGGAACCGGCGACCCCTGCGACGAGGACTGTAGCCTCTGTATGTGGGGCGCTTAGACCGCTAGGCCACCAACGCCCCATGGCTGACTTGATTGACAGGCAGGCACCCTGCAGCTGTTGGCGAAAAGGCTAAAGGCCCGCCTCTTTCCCTCACACTAGCTCAGATGAAGTTAGGTGAAGTTCAGCATTTCCAATATGGCACCTGCTGACGATCTGCTTCAAATAAGGGCTACAGAAACAGATGGGTGACATCACAGATGCTACGTCCATTATTTATACATTCTATGGTTCCTCACTCCAACACAGTAGTTGGCAGTGATGCACCTATAAACTGAGTGCCACCCATAGACTGTAAAAAATATGGACGTAGTATCCGTGACATCTGTTTCTGAAGAGCTGTTTTGAGACCAATCGGCTGCGGCAGCCATATTGCTTCTGTCGAGCCAGTGTGACGTAAAGAGGCGGGCTTTGAGCCTCCTAGCCAAAAGCTGCAGTGTTCCCACAGGCAGCTGTGCCTCTCATTGGAAGACTGGTAATCTCAATATCTTCGAAATTGCAGAATTAGAAAAAAATTCACCCCCCTCACAGTGAGAGGACATCGAGAAATTAGCAATTCAGACTACACTCATCTTTTGTACCAGGCTGTAAACATGTTTATTAATGCTGCAAAGATCGTCTTTTCCCCATTCATGTGTATGTGACTTCCGGTACTTCTGGAGCCAGCCTCAAGCGGATCCTCGATGAACTGCAGCTCTTAACACTTCCGCATTAACTCATATTTTTAGACCGGAGGTTGCCGCTTGGTGCCACCCAGATGAAGGTTAGCACTGTGCATTGTGGGAAATAGTACGTGGGAGAGGGACTGGTCTGTTGCATTCTGAGGATTTTTTTCTGAATCAGTACAACATCTGAGTATTTTTGGATTACTGCAGACTTTCACTTTTTATTTAAATACTACATTTTGGCCGAGTCAGTACGGTCTACAAGAACAGTAGGTGGTTTAGAATGAAGCCAATGATGTAAATGGAGTCTAATCGACGTCCTGTTGATTTTATGAAAAGAAAAGAGTCAAAAGAAATTACAGAAGAGGTTAAAGAGACTGAAACTGAAGGCTTTGACTTATCGCTCACAGTGTGACGTGTTTAAGAACTGATAATGGAACAGGGAAATGTCACAGACTGACTCAATCAGGATCTCTGACTCATGTTCACCGTGTTTTACCTCACCACCAGAGGAAAAGTTCACTTCAATAATAACAGCTAAGTTAGCTCATTTAAAGAAGGCAGATTTAACAGCTACTGTGACTCTGGACGCAGCTTTCACTGTGAGAGTAAGTGACCATGAAATAAGCAGGATGAAGTTCAGTGAGTTGTTGTTTAGTGGGGAATCCCTTCAGGGTGAGAGGGAGCAGGGGCGTCAGAGTCCTGCTGCACTCTTCAGAGAAGAATAACGTCCTCGGTTGTTTTCTCAGCGCTCAAGTGTTTGCTGATATTTGCATGAACAAATGACTCGACTGAAGAGCCGTCCTGTCCTTAATTTGTTTCTGTTGACTTCAACACCTAAATAAATGAAGTGTGGTGGAGTGCACTCGAGCGTGTTGATTCGCTCTCACTCGTGTTGTTGGAGCTGAGTCTTCGCTCCTTCCTCCTAACTGTACCGTGAAAAATGTTGATTTCTGTGCAATCAGCAAAACCCTTAAGAGACCATTAGCATCTCTATGAGGGGCTCGCCGGCAGCTGTGCTCGTTAGCCGGAAAAGAAACCTACAAGAAATCATTTAGTCTGCAACTCTTACTTTACATAATGTTCTTTAAATCACCATCCTGTCAGGACCAACTCTGAAGTGCCCTTTGCGCACGCTCAGAGGTCTGCGTTCTAAATATAGCGCCCATGTCCTCCGTATCAATCAGAGACTTTGCAGAAGTTTCTAAATGTTTGAATTTCCCTGACATAACCATAACTTCTTTCAAATGACACGAGCAGTAAAGGTGGGCTGTGAAACTCTTAACTTCTTACATTTCCTGCACGCCACCGTATGCAGAGAGCGCTCTCTTGAGCCCGGCGAGCCCACGCACATTATGCTCGGAGCTGCAGGGTGAAGAGTTAAAGCAGGAGAGAGAGATAACAAAAGAACTTTATGGCGGTGGGTTTCTCTACATTCGTCAGACCGTTTTAAAGCAACAAGGGTGAGTTTCATGGAGCAGGAATCAACCGTATGTCTGATCTGAGCCGTTACGTTCAACAAAGGCCTTTAACGAGCGGCTCATAACACAAAGATTTCCCTTCATGGTGATTCATTCTCAAACATTTCCTGGTCCACTTAATAAGCAGAGATCGAGAGAGAGAGATAGGCGCTGCTTCTTTACGGTTATTGGGATGATTTTGAACGCCTCACAGCGGTTATGACAGAAACACAGCTTTTTATTTGATTGCTCCTTTAACGCTCTCTGGTCCCGTTTAGCTGGGTTTACAAGAGAATAAAGTCCTGTGTGCTATGTCACCGCGGGTTGTTATTTATGGGAGGAGCGAGGAAGTAAGCGTCAATCAATACAAATGTTTAAACCTGTGAGGAGCTGTAAATACTGAGGACCAATTCTTGTCAGTCTCGGTCAAATAATCCGGCTAAAAGGGAATGAATCAACCTGAGAAGAGCTGTGGAGGACATTAAACCTTTGTGTTTCCTCAAATAGAAGACCAAACTCACGACTCAGCTGTACAGAGGACAGAAGAAGCAGTGTGGACACTTCTTATCTTAATGGAGATGTTTAAAGAGTTTCTGATTGAGCCTAACCCTGGACTTCCACCAGATCCCTGTCTGGTCTGTCTCTGATCTGTGCGGTCTGGCTCAGTGCTCTCTCATCCATCAGCACCCACTGGTTCCGGGGCACGGAGCAGGACCACTGGACAGCTGGAGTCATGTGACCGAGGTCTTCCTGATGTAAGTACTGAATCAAGGATTCTCCTGCTCCTCTCCTCATCCATGAACTCAAGACCTTTCAAACTTTGGTTACCTTAAACATTTGGTTCGGATTAAAAATTGTGATAAAGAATAATGGACTAAATGTTCATGGGAACCAAGTCATGATTATTTAAGATATTTGATTCAAAACCACTTGTTGTACCTTCAAAATGGAATGATAGAAGAAGTCATTAGCATTCCTCTCTCTGTCTTGTAAGTATAACCCGGGACTTCCACCAGATACGTGTCTGATCCGTTTTCAGAACGCAGCACAGAGCAGGACTGCCGTACAGCTGGAGTCATGTGACCGAGGTTTTCTCACTGTAATTACTGAATCAAGGATTCTCCTCCTCCTCCTCTCCTCATCCATGTTGTCTTTCTGGTCCTCTGAAAACCTCTGACCTGTAGACTCCAGGCCTGGCTCCGCTCATCATGACTTTGGTTTGTTGTTGTAGTTAAGTGAAATACGATCTGGTGATAACACAGAGTGTTTTATTCTGAAAATTAACCGGATGTTTTCATTTTGTTTTGGTGAAACCTGACTTCCTGTCCCGCTCCATCTGCTCTGTTGAGATTGATGCGTCCGGCAAAAATAGAAGTCTTGCATATCTGATCCGGAGGGCTCAGACCTGCCGGATCAGCTGGAATGCAACGGAGCGGATCCAGTGGAAGTTAACACATTGACTAGAATAGAAACCTATCAGATCTGGTGCTGTGACGGATTGGAGACGGACCGGACACAGATCTGGTGGAATTTGGCCGTTAAAGGACTCCAGAGATAGATGCATCGTGTTCTGTCATCCTGCAGGTCTCTGAAAAGTCTCTGATCCAGCAGGTCAGAGCCCTCTGGATCAGAGACACAGCCTGAACGCAATGGAGCGGATCCAGTGGAAGCTAACACATTGACTAGAATAGAAACCTATCAGATCTGGTGCCGTGACAGATCTGACCGGACACAGATCTGGTGGAATTTGGCCGTAACTGTGCACTTCTTACCAACCGCAGAAGAACAGGTATCACTATTAGTCTTCTCGTATCAGCACAAGGAATAACAAACTTTTCTACATACTTCTAAAAAAATCTGATCAAAAATGAACTTCAGAGGTTGCTGCTGGATCTAGAAGCTAAAAGATATGATTAAGTCAGAACTGAAGGATCCAGATGAAAATAAAAGTATCCTTGAAAAAATTAAAAGGCATTCACCAAAATCTGTGAAGCTCCTTCCACTATTTATTGCAACTATGGAGCTTTGATTTGTAAACATTATGAATCCTTGAGTGAAGCGTTTTGTCTGTCACAGATTTATTTTTCTAAAGGTGACGATGTTCAGATGGAAAGGTTGATACTCACTGCTGCTACGTTACTAAAACCCAAGGACACAGAGAAAGAAGTTTTCCTGTAAATAGAGTGATTTTGAAAAGCTGCATCACGGCAGAAGAACTCAACACACTGTCAGTGACTCATGAGGAGCAGCCCGCTGCTCAGCGTGTGTGTGAACAGGACACACTGCCAGGTAATACTTCACGATTCATTGTGTTTAACTCTCCACTATCCCTGTGTAGGTGTGTGAATGCTGTGGACTGTAAATGTAGGAGTGTGTGTGTCGGACCTGTTCGCTCATGCTGTTGATGCCGTCAGGACCCAGCAGGTTCACCGCCTGCTTCACCAGATCTGTCCGTCCACAGTTCAGCATCCTGAAGCCCAGATCCTGCAGGAACTTGGCCTCTGTGGACGCTGCGTCCAATTTTCTGGTGGCACAGAAACAATCCTCCGCTCTGCAGGTAGAAACAGAAAATCAATTTAGTGATTATGTTTGTTATACTTCTCACAGCAGACCAAAGAGGAGAACCAACATCTTCAACTGTTGACCTCATCAAGATTCAGAGAAGGTCAGGGTTCAAATTATGTCCCCATTTTATCTGTGAGGGTTCAACTGTAGATATTATTATGCTGTTCAGTAGACACAAGAGACCACAGAAGGGAGGGAGGGATGGATGGATTGATGGATGGATGGATGGATGGGATGAATGGATGCATGGATGGATGGATGAATGGATGGATGGATGGATGGATGGATGGATGGATGGATGGATGGATGGATGTATGGGATGCATGGATGGATGGATGGATGGATGCATGGATGTATGGGATGCATGGATGGATGGTTGGATGAATAGATGGATGGATGGATGGATGGATGGATGGATGGATGGATGGATGGATGGACGGACGGACGGATGGATGGATGGATGGATGGATGGATGGATGGATGGATGGATGGATGGATGGATGGATGGATGGATGGACGGACGGATGGATGGTTGGATGGATGGTTGGATAGATGGATGGATAGATGGAAAGATGGATGGAAGGATAGATGGAAAGATGGATGGAAGGATGGATAGATGAATGGATAGATGGATGGATAAAAAGTTGGATAGACGAATGGATGTTTGGATCGATGGATTAATTAGACCGATGGATGGATTGTTGGATGTTTAGTTAATTGGATGGATGGTTTAAAGGATGAATGTTTGGATGGAGGGATGAAAGGATTGTTGGTTTTGATGGATGGATGGATGTTGGTAGTCAGTCAGTCAGTCAGTCAGTCAGTCAGTCAGTCAGTCAGTCAGTCAGTCAGATAGATAGATAGATAGATAGATAGATAGATAGATAGATAGATAGATAGATAGATAGATAGATAGATAGATAGATAGATAGATAGATAGATAGATAGATAGATAGATAGATAGATAGATAATATAAGAGAGGTTAAAAAGTTGTCTCTCTCTGAAACTAGACTTTTAAAAATCACCCTCTGCTCTGGTTCCTTCCTCACTTCCTAAAGTAGCTTTTCTCCAGGTGAGGCTTTGCTCTGACTCATTATTACCCACTCATGTCTCCTGTAAAGCTCCTTAATCCAAGCTGCGAGCAGCTGTCACAGCTGAAACTTCAGCAGGGTCGGAGAGGAACTCGTTCTTGATGTTCGTCCAATGTTATTCCACGATTTATCCAACATATGTAGAGAATTAATTTAAGATCCACACCTGTGAGTGATTCATTTCTTATTTATCTGCATGCTTTTCAAATGTGATAAGACTCTTAACCTACTGACACCAACAGAAAATCACTGACTGAGCTGCTTTCTGACAAACACTGTGCACGGCTACATGACTGCAGGAGTGTTTGTGACGGAGAGAGGGAGGAGAGGTGGAGGGAAGGCTGTGAGTGAGACAGAAACATGAAGAGAGAAGATTTTCCCTGAGTCATGAAGCTAACAGAACGGATACTGTAGTCAGTTAAGAAGATGAAACTGATGCTAAATCTAAGGATACCAATTAGAAGTTTGACATAAACACAAGTTAGACTTTACACTTTACACTGAGAGACAAAAATGTACTCTGACATGATTGTGTGAAGATTTAATCTGACCTTTTTCTTCCACTTCTCTGAGAAAGTCTTTTGCATGTTTAGGGGAGAACGGGGTTGGTTGTCACACACTATGGGGTTGGTTGTCACACACTATGGGGATGGTTGTCACACACTATGGGGTTGGTTGTCACACACTATGGGGTTGGTTGTCACACACTATGGGGATGGTTGTCACACACTATGGGGTTGGTTGTCACACACTATGGGGTTGGTTGTCACACACTATGGGGTTGGTTGTCACACACTATGGGGTTGGTTGTCACACACTATGGGGTTGGTTGTCACACACTATGGGGTTGGTTGTCACACACTATGGGGTTGGTTGTCACACACTATGGGGTTGGTTGTCACACACTATGGGGTTGGTTGTCACACACTATGGGGATGGTTGTCACACACTATGGGGATGGTTGTCACACACTATGGGGATGGTTGTCACACACTATGGGGATGGTTGTCACACACTATGGGGATGGTTGTCACACACTATGGGGTTGGTTGTCATACACTATGGAGTTGGTTGTCACAATGGTATTTCAAAGGAAAAAATCAAAAATTCAAAAATTTGAAAGTTTAATTGCACTGACAAGTGATAGGCCTACATAACTTAATGCATTTTAACATAAAATGAGCAAGGAACATAAACAGGAAACACATCTTTAGGCCAGCCTATATAACAACATAAAGAACAAAACAAATAGGCCGAACAATAATGGCCGACTCCACTAGACTACATGCAGTCACTGTCTGAGTTACAGTGATGGCAAATGTAGGGTCTGCACACTCCAACTCATTTCACCATGCATGATTTTGCCAACATAGGGGTTGGTTGTTACACCTGACAACCAACCCCAAAGAGAATGTGACGACCAACCCCAACTGGAACTTTTTGCTAGCATCAAGGCTAACAACCATCTTACAAGTAGTTAGCTAGCTTATAAAAATCTAAACTCTAGCTTTCCCCTCACACTTTGTAAGGGTAACACTTGTTTTGTTATAAACCCATCGTTTAAAAGCCTAGAAGAAGAAAAATACTGAGGAGCTGAATATTTACAATTTGACATGAAAAACACAAAAAGTCCTCTCACCTCAAGTTCAGCTGTCTTACTCCAGAGAAGACTATGTAGGTGAGCTCTGATCCTAATTCTGGAAATGTCCATACCCCAATTTGAGAGACAGCGCCCTCTGGTGGCGAGATATAACAAGTGTGCCAACCAACCCGTGTGACAACCAACCCCGTTCTCCCCTACTTCTCTTAAATGCTAACGTCAAGTCTTCGTAGAAAGCGTCCTATCCTTACTTTATCTGTCTGGGTTCACAGTCCACGCCGGGGAGCAGAAGCCTGGCCGCCTGCCTCACGTCATCGCTGTCCACAGAGAAGCTTCGCCGATGCTCGGTGTGTGCGACCGCCACTCGGATCCACTCCATCAGAGGGGGCAGTACCAGGAACGGCCTGCAGGGGGAGACAGAGGTTTGTTAGCTCAGGGTGGGTGAAAATGTCTTATTCGTTATTGATTGATAGATATAACTCACATTTCTATCAAAGTAAAGATAGTTTTGAGTCTTATATGTTTTATTTTTGCACTTCTCTCCGGTTTGAAGCGGTTCGGGGCTCCATTGGGAACAAGATGATACTCCTACATTCAGCACCCAGGACTTAAAAACACTTAAATCAGGATGTGCTGACAGTTTGGGGTTTGTGATGTCGGGTGGCTGTCAATCAAATCTGATCAAAACAGACCTGATGAAGGAGAAACGCAGAGTTTGTCAGAGTTTATATGTACACTCTATGTACACTTAAAATGTTGGCATGAATTCATGTTTTGCTGAAGATATTGTGCGTCCACACTGATTTAAAAATGTAGATTTCATCATGAGGAATGTAACTTCTGTGTCAAACTATACTATACTCCTTTCCAACACGCTGTCAGGTTTAAAATCCACTGAGTGCTCGTTCCTCTCAGTGAATAAATCACTAAATATAGAGACTCTGCTCTCACACAGACACAAACGCTCTTATTAGACATGCTCGTACAGATAACAGAGAAGGCAGCTACATGAAATCAATAATCATAATTTAGAACTCCAGAACAGAGAGAGATCTCGATGCTGCAACCTCTGTAAATACGGTTATTACCTCCTTTAATCTGAATCAGTAAAGGCTATTGCTGCCTGACAAGTTCATATTTCATCATTTATTTCCAGGACTGCTGCGTGTGACTGTGAATGGACTCCAATCACAGAACCTGTAAATCACTTTCCCTCCCTCTCACGTGAACACACGCAGATGTTTATGTTCGTCTGTCGGCTGTTTATCTTTTCACGCAGAGTGCAACAGCAGCCAAACTCAGGGCAGGTATTCATCAGACTTTTAACTCCTTTACATCAAAACTCAAGCAGACTGAGGTCATGAGGTCAACAAGACCTATACTTTTTAATAGACATGAATAATTCACATTTGGACTGATGGATAAGTTCAAGCTTAGGTTATTTCTTGTGGTTAACACATGCATTATGGGGTCAAGGAGAGATTGAGAAATCTCTACTGCAGTCCCCGCCCCCAAAGTTCCTGGACCTTAGGAAAGTAGGGGCTTTTCAGGGGGAGATTAAGTACCCCAGAACTTAATTTAGACCCTGGTTCCTGCTGTCAAAACCTGCATAGTTCCCCAAAAATGTCTTGAGTTCCTGGGGTAAGTTCCTGTGGTTAAAAAGCACTTAAAGTGGCACAACTTATCTCATTGGTGTTTTTGTCCTGTATTTGTATTGTACTTTCTGTAACAGAGCTCCTTGACTTTGGAACGACCTTCCTGAGGAGATCAGGCATGCAGAGTCTCTTCTTAAGACTCACTTTTACAGACTTGCTTTTATTTGACTTCACTGTATAACTGCTTTCTGTAGGTATTTATTCATTTATTGTAATTAAACAAATTAATTTGAATTCATGTATTTATTATTTATTCATTGTTTTATTTAACAAATATATGTAAATGTATTTATTCATTTTAATGTATCTATTATTTGGGTTTTATTTATTTTCATTTAAGTAATTAATTTGAATTTATCATCTGACTGTTTATAGATTTATAATTCATTTTTTCATTTATTATTTTAATGTTCTTAAGCTATCTTTTTCTAATTTCTCTGATGTGATAGATATTGTCTTCTTCTTAAAACCCTTTTGTTGTCCTTAAAGCTGGGGTTGGCAGTCTCGCAAAACTAGCATGAATTTGAATGTAGCATTTCCTCATGACTCTATCTAACCCCTCCCCTCCTCCCTCAGAGCTCCTCCAAAACGACGCCCCCCCCCCCCCCCCCCCCGCTCACATGCACGAGCGCCGCTGACTTGCGACCATATGATGGTGACTGATTCAAAACCGGTCCTCACCAAAACATTATCATAGTGAAAGTTAAAAACACAAACAAACATGGCTGCTGTTAGCACTCACAACTATCATTCTAGCATTATCCAGTTGTACTGGTGACACGATATCAGGAGAAAAGTTATAACACATATATAACACTGTAACAGCTCTACTGTTTGTTAAACGTGTTCAGTGTAGATGTTCTTAATTCCTACAGTGTTGACAGTCAGTGAAGGCATCAGGAGAGGTGTAGAGTGTGTGAGCGGGAGAGAGGAGAGACAAGAGGAGAAGTTCTTCATTCATTCAAACATTGATTGTTGTTTTGTTGGTTGGCATGGTAACGGCCGACAGTGACCGGTTATAAAAGATCAACATGTTCATGAACCGGCTCGTCATCCCTACAGCGTCCGGACAGACGCTACAATACATCTACACTTCTGTAGGACTTACTGAATGTCATTCATTCTTCTGCTTGTCAGAGCCCCCGTGGTGAGAGCTTTTTAGACTCTGATCCGGACTACAGTCCTGAGCAAAGCACCTCATCAGGTCAGAGGGGACAGGCCCGAGGTCGAGCGAGAGGGGCAGTAAATAGAGTCAGGGGAAGCAGAGGCAGGAGACGGGGACTCAGAGTACACACCGGGGAAATGTATACGCGCAGGAGGAGGGCAGAACGGCAGGACGGGATTTGAATGGTTTAAAATTTTGGCACCCAAAAAAGGCTGATTGGTTGGTGTTTTCCCAGGTTTACTCCGGCTGTAGATAGCAGCTTTTCTTCAGTCTTTTTTAAGAACACATTATGTATTGATTACCATCAGGACATAAAGATCCTTTAAACCAGTATAACAAAAAGTGTATCTAAATCTGATTACCAACCCCAGCTTTAATGCCTCTATTTATTTATTTATTTAATTATTCAAAATTTGTATTTATTTATGTGTTTATTTATTTGTATACATTTTTTGGAAAACCTCTATAACAATGTAAACAAAGGCTGTTTCTGCTGCATATGGTTAATCACTTAGACTCACAGCGATTTCAAACATCCAAAATAACTTTAAAGAAACAGTCTGTCTTTATTTGGATGGTCTCATTGTTATGTGTAGTCCATAAAGAGACATCAGTGTTAATTTTGTTTGGTTTCATAACCAGATTAAAAAAATCCTCACTGTAGCTTTAATACATGGAGAGTGAATCCGATACCTTAAATCATATCATCTAGCTTTTAGAACCAATTCTTTAGCATAATAAATAAAACATACTTGCATCTCTTAGTCAGAAAAGACATCTGTCATATATGTTTTCCATATTTGGTAGGTGAAGTATCTTATGGGCTGTATCTACAGAATACATTAAAGTCCATTAAGGAAATAGGTCTTATGTCATGTCGTCCGCAGTTCATTTGTTGGAAGTTCCCCTTCCTAGAATCCGTCTTATTCATAATAATTACTCATAGAAGTATCCTTCTATACACTACTCTCATGAACCGATGACTAACAGACAGCCTTTCAGCCCTTTAATGCACCTGACCCTTAAAAACATCAATGATATAAGAAACCCACTCCAACATTTCTTTTCACAAGGTACTCATTAAGCACAAATTGACCTTTTTTTTTATTCCATGTACTGCACTTAGCCATTCAGGCTCTTCACTCTTTACAAACTCAGCTATTCAGTATTCTTTAAACAAAAACTGTATTTTCTACTAAAAAAACATTGATTATGGCCTTAGTGATTATTTATCACCAGATTTAACTTTGGATGACAACCAAACAAAGATGTATTTCTCCTTGAAGGCCTCTGAAGCCATAAAGAAGTCTCTGATGCACATTAAGATAGAGTAAACTCATGTTATAGTCAGTTTAATCTTATTATAAATCCATCAGCAGTGTCCCTGTGGAGCTTTTTTCCTCATGACCCTCTGGCAACTGTAATCTCTCAAAAACTGGTCTTCAAACAGAGAACCCATCCGGGACTGTTGTGTTTACCGTGCATGAAGCTGCCTGGTCCTCTCTGCAAAATGTCTGTAAGCTGGTGTTTAATTGACGCAGCAGCTTTCAGATATGGAGAAACCCTGTCGGCATGTTTTGTGTATCGGTTCCCGGAGCTTTCTTTGTCTTGACACCTACATTCTGCCAAGAATTTGAACCCTGGCAAGAGTCTCCGATGCTGTTTAGCACTTGGCTGGCTAATGTGGCGATTCAGAAACCCCCTGTTTTTACGCAGAGCTTGTCTCCTGTAAGACAGGAACCATTACAGGCTGCAGAGAGAGAGAGGGAGGGAGGGAGGGAGGGAGGCCCAGGCTGAGATAAAAACACTGAGGGTAACATCATCCATCGATACGACAGCAGGCCTGCAGTGTAAACAACACACAGCAGATGCCAGTGTGAAAATCTCTGCTAATTATAGATCACAAAATATAATCTAATGCAGCCCTGGTCTTATGTGAGTTTCTTACAGGGGCGTATCTTTTAATTTTTTACTTGGGTGCCCCGGCCCAACGACTTACACAGGGGTGTCCAGAAGTCCTGTACGCACACATCCAGACAGCATTGATCCACTGTTTCTGTCTCCTTTAATCAAAGATACTCTAAAGTAACTGTGATGAGACTTTTACCAGTTTTGAAACAGACTGAATTTTATGCTAATGCCTCCATATGATATAGAAAAGTCAATAAGATCATCTATACACTTCTTTTTAATCCTTGTTACCACCTCCATTGTTCCAGACCAGAAATGTGTTTGGACTTTTGAAAGGAAGATGGATCCAATTTCTGGATAGCAAACTTTACTTACACATGTACAGGACAAGGTTAGCTAAGAAATAAGATGTACCTCTTTGTCCACAGGGGTCGCCAAAACTAACACAACGATGCAGTTCCTACCAGCAACTTGAAATACTGACAAAAAGGTGCAATTAAACCAAAAGTACCAGGAACTTTTAGGTCCAGGACATCTCTCTTTAAGGAACTAAATGGTTCCTGTGGCCTAATGCTGTCTGTTTCCACCAAAGCTTGAAATCCCATGAAGATTATGCAAATCCAGCCAATGCCATATAGAGAACTAGTCCAAGAGAGTTGTTTGGTTAATGAAGTCCCTTGCACAGCTCGGTATTCAAGTTTTTTGCTGAACTTTAGTATAAAAACAGTTGTCCCAATTGACGTTGGCAGCAGGTAAGCTGTATTAATTATCAATACATTACTGGAAATCTTGCTCTTGTGCATTCTCCCTTTCGTGTCTCTACCTGTCTTCCCCTCTCTCTGCTCAGTTAGTGTCTGTGTGTGAATGAAGCACTATAATTTAATGTAAATGAGATTGTTTCCTAAAACGCCCAACACAGTTATAATATCCCAAAGCATCCAAATAGGATTATTTTTTTCCTTCATAAGACCAAGTTCTAATTCATGTTTATAGCTTGACTCATCACATAATGTCAAGTTAATGGAAGTAGTTCCTCTTGTGCTATCTCCCTTTTGTGCCTCTATCGGTCACCCCCTCTCTCCGCTCAGCTGGTGTCTTTTTTTAAACAAAGCACTGCTTTCTAATGTAAATAAGCTTGTTTCCTAAAAAGACCAACCTCAGAAACATTTATAACATCCAAAAGCATCCTGATATGGAAAAACTGTATGTAATACAGAGTCATAATTCATGTGGGTTGGAGCTTTACTCATCCAATCAGGTTACAGGGAATATTTGCTCTTGTGCAATCTCCCTTTTGTGCCTCTAACCGTCTGCCCCTCTCTCTGCTCAGCTGGTGTCTTTGTAAATTAATGTTAATAAGCTTGTTTCCTAAAAAGACCAACCCCTGAAACAGTTCTGACACCCAAAAAGGATCCTGATACGAAAATCTACATAAGACAGAGTCATAATTCATGTGAGTTGGAGCTTTACTCATCAAATCAGGTTACAGGGAATATTTACTCTTGTGCAATCTCCCTTTTGTTGCCTCTACCTTTCTGGTGAACTTTGGGAGGAACAAAAGGACATTTGGAAAGGACTACCCTCAGAGCAGGGACTCTTCAAGAAGTAGATCAAATAGACCCTGATCCTTGCTATTGAAACACAGAGCTCCTGAAAGGTTCCTGGAAGAAGTTCCTGCTGTCAAAGCACCTGAAGTATCACTCAGGTCTTGTGCTCCTTTCTATAGTTTCGTGTTTCGTTAAAAATTGCACAAAAGAGTAGCAACATGTAAATCTTTAGGGCTTTATTCAATGTTGCATGAGGACTCATCAAAAGTAGCTTGAAGCCTTTTGGGGGGAACAATTACATCAATAAGTTGGTTTGAACTTAAGTTCTTAAGAAACGGGCAGATAGCAAAACATAGCTGCTGGGGTGGCCGGTCTTTCATGGGGCCCATGCCACCAAAGGCCACAGCTAAGACACGCCCCTGCACTCTTATAAACTTCACAATCTGGAGGAATAAACTCAATTGCTCTTCCAAAGCTAATTTGACATGTAGTCAATAACTTGAGCTCCGGTGTAGCACAGCAATTTACTCCCCTTCAATAATTCTACTTACACAGGCTTAACTGGAGCTTCACAAAACAATCCTTCAAGATTATCTCATCTCAGTTAATCATATTCTTCCTCCTTCTGTGTTATTCAGGCCCTCTCTATTCGTCTCCAACCTTTCAGCTGAATGCTAAATAGAGATTTTTCTCTCTCCAGGGACCCGAGAGCCTGCTGACAAGTCTCTCCGCCTGACATTCCCAGCGCTCCCCTGGGTCATCGGGATGGAGTTTTATCTCCTCAGAGCGGGGCGGAAAGACGTTGGAATATCTGTCCATCCGTCCATCCAAGTGAAGTCCCCCAGGTTCCCGTCAATCTGCTCCACGCTCAGGGAAAGTGTCAGCACTAACCGGCCAACGCAGCATCTTACAGACCGCTGGTGGAGCGAAAAAAACTTGTGCGAGAAAGTGGGCATGTCAGTGCTTACCTTTACAAGAGCTGAGATTATTCCAGCTCGGGAGGGCCGCTAACTGACAGAGGCAGCTAGGTGCTCGGTGGACAGGATGTGTTTACCTTTAAAGAGGGAGAGCTGCAGGAGCTGGCTGAATGCTGAAGTTTTTACAGCCGGCTGGAAATGATGGATGCTTCTGGAGACGTGATTGAACTTACACAAACATTTTTCAGGGATGGAAATCACCTCACTGTTTGATTTAGAGCAGCACGAGCTGAAGCAAAGGACAACACATCACAGTGTTAAAGTCAGCAACTGACAAAATCTAAGCTCCTGAAGACACCGGATTAGATTTAAGGCTGTCTGACGTTCAAGAGGTTGAAGCCTGTGCTGTAGAAATGGTGCTTTCTATTGTCCAAATGCAACATTCAGTTACCTGATTGTGTTTTTAAAGGAGGTCATGTCAGGTGGCAGATTAGGCCATTTGAGGGGTAGGGGCCAAAACCTACAAGTGGCACCTGCTGCAAGTGTTCATTGAGCGTTCACAATCCAGACTGCTTACCTAGTCTTGTGTGTACTGTAAACGAAGTCAGGTTTACAGCATCCAACAGGCATTTGGCATGACTTATACGTCTAGTAATCCAGATGTAGTTAGCAGTAAGTGTGAAGCAGCTGTTGTGAACATCTGAAGGAGTTTTATGAACGAATCAGGACAGACCCCAACTGGCTGATCTGGTTTTAGAGACAAGTAGCCGGGGGGTTAAAGTCAGATCCTTAAGCCAGATATCCAGCTGACAGGTTATAGAGTTCGATGTGTGTTTCTAAGTTTTCATAACTGCAGATTGTCTTGTCTTTTACACTTAATACCTGTCTTTGATTCTATGGTAGAATACAGTAAGTCATGTAGTTTAGTAAATGTCAGTGATGAAGGGCTGGAGACTGAAGTATAGGAGGCTCTACTGAAGAAGAATATTTACACTAACACTCAAAAGTTTGGACACACTTCTCTTTCCATGTTTTTTATTTATTCTAATTATTTCCAACATTGTAGATTAATACTGAAGACATCAAAACTATGAAATAATCTAGTTTTGCCATAATCTGGATTACAACAGTCATCAAATAGAGCTATCCATTGTGTGCTAACCCTACCTCTGAACAACACAACTGATGGTCTGAAACACATTAAGAAGGCAAGTCATTCTACAAATGAACTCTTGACAAGGCTCATGTTCATTAGAAACCATTCCAGGAGACCACTTCATGAAGCGGACTGAGAGAAACCATTCCAGGAGACCACTTCATGAAGCGGACTGAGAGAATACCAAGAGTGTGCAAAGCTGTCATGAAGGAAAAAGGGGGCTACTTTACAGAATCTAAAATATAAAACATATTCTGCTTTGTTTAACACTTTTTTATTAAGTAAATAATTCCATATATGTTCTTTCATAGTTTTGATGTCTTCAGTATTAATCTACAGGGTTTACAATAATTAAAATAAATACAAACCCTTGAATGAGAAGGTGTTTCCAAAAGTTTGACTGGCAGTGTATGTAGCTAAAAAAATGAACATGAACTCGTTCATTTATTGTGTGAACATGACACTGCCTGCTGCAGTTGTTGGGGCACCAATGGCCTGTGGGGTTTCCTACCAAGTAAGGCCATGAGTCATAGTTTCTCCATGGGAAAGGAATCCTGGAGGACCCTTCATAGAAAAGTATAACTCTTCATGTTGTGAAAAGAGTCCTCATGAACCTCTGGCATTTTCACCTCGTGGGAAGCTAAGGTGACTTCCTGGTGCAAACTTACACACAACACTGAGTGGACTTTGAGTTGTAATAAAGTGTGTTCACCAAACTTCATTGGGAGATACCTTTAGTCTTCACCTGTGCAGTATTTCTGCAGTCTCATACAGGTTATAATCTATCCTGCTTCCACTCTCAATGGTTTTTATCTGAGTCCTATTCTTCCCCTTCAATCTTCGAGTCTAATTCTCACTCAATCACAGTCGTTCTGATGTTTTCACTTATGCTCTAAACTCTCCTCATATTCAGTTAATTAGACTCAGAGCTGAGAGGCCCGTTCTTAATCAAGCACATGGAAACAGAGTAGTTGTGTGGAGAGACATACAGATGGGAGATGAGCCTTAAGCAGAAAGAAATAATCAATACAGACGACAAAAAACATCCCAGAGCGAGCTGTTTGCTTCTCTTCTGAGAAAATGTGCATTCTGTTTATTATGCTCCTGAAACCCTTTATTAAAGTGGACTTGGTTTAGACATTTGGGTCCAATCAGAATTCATTTCACTAAGACTTTAGGCTCACCATTTCCTGATTTGGACTAAACTTAAAGATTGAAAGCAGGATAATTTCCAGGGTCAGTGTTTGGACTCACCTTTCAGTCTGTAAGGTAACTTTGGAGGGCTCTACGTTGGGGTTCTCCCACTCCATCTGAGGGCAGTGCATGAAGTAACACAGGGTGTAGAGGGCTTCAGGCTCCCAGTGGACTGTGGTGGTGGTGGTGGTGGTGGTGGTGGTCTTCTGGTGGACTGGGGTCCCGTTGCTGGGGTTCTTGATGTGCAGCGGCTGGAGGTGGTGCATTGCACGGGACACCAGATCACCTGGAAGAGAGTATTCATATGTTACATGAAGACATAAGGAGCATGGGAGCAACAGAGGACACAGATAGAGAGGAAGTAACATCTTTTTCTACACTCAGAGAAAATCCAGAATGTCCTACGCATTACTCGGAGTACATAAATTCATTTCTGCACCACTCCTTTGACATGTTGGTAAGAGCAGCACTTCTGTGATGAAGTAGAGCTTCACTCCCTCTGATTCATCGCTCATTTATCCAGACACATATGCCCACACGAGCCACGCAGAGAGGCAAATTAAATCTTACACATCCAGCCTCGCTCTGCTCACCACTCAGGAGGCTTCTTCTTCTTCGCTCCTCATGTTTTCTTCAGCTCTTATTTTTCTCTTATTTTCATCCTCGTTTCCTCGAGTGACCACAGAGAGGATCATGGGAAGCTACAGTCACAGTGTCAGTGTGTGTGTGTGTGTGTGTGTGTGTGTTTGAACAGTGAATATGGGAAGCCTTTTAAAGCTGTGGACTTCCTGTGATTGGACAGATGGTTGTTTGTCCTGTGATGGAGTGGCGACCTTTCAAGGACCGCCTCTCGCTCAATGACAGCTTGGCGACCCCCAACGGGATAAGCAGCGGAGATGATGGAGGGATGGAGTTCTATTTGTAATGTCATGAAAGCCTTTAGCTTTAACTTTCAACAAGTCGAAGTTTATTCTGTGAATCCTTCATTTCAACACAAGCTACACAGATCAGCCATGACCGCTTTATGTCATGTGAAGTCAATGTTTTAATAGATTATCACACCACAGGTTCAGAAGGTAGAGGTCAGAAAGTCCTAATGTAAACTCTAAAGGATGTCCTAAAAGTGTCACTTCAGTTTTAGATGCCATGGAAGCTGCATCAGTGTTTGCTTATAGTGTGCTTTTGGGAAATCACTCGGTCACTGTCTGGTGACCATTTAAATGAAATATCAATATTGATCTTAAATAAATAAAAAGATAACAAGTGACCTTAGTTTGGCAAATAGACTGAAAATATCTATGACTAGCATGAAGCCCTTTAAAACATATTGATTTGAGAGCTTTAGAGGTTTGACATGAACGTAGTTTGAAGCAGAGATTTGAAGCCGATCGTCAGCGGTCGCCATATTGGAAATGCTGACTCAACCTAACTTTAGTCGACCTAACAAGAGACAAAGAGGTGGAGTTGAGGCAGGCCTTTAGCTTCCTTGCTAACAGCTACAGTGTTCCTGCCTGTCAGTCAAATCAGCCATGCCCTTATTTGGGCAAAACTTGTAACTTTAATATCATCAAAACAAACAAGTTATAAAAAAAATCAACCCGCCCGTACAGTGTGTGCCAATAGAGAAATGAGCTATTCAGACCATAGACTGTAAATAAAAATGGACAGCGTTGCTCCGCCTCTTTCCGTTGTACGGTTCTGAAGCCAAAAAATCCCTCTCCTGGGCGCCGCCATTGTGCAGCCAGAGCCTGTGAAGCCACTGCAACAAGCTCCGCCCTACAGCGTAGCGTCACAAGACGCTGTGTGTCCTTTGAAGTTCCCTCTACGGCGGCTGTGAATCAAAGGAAACAGGAAGTAAAACCCCGTTTTTTAAACTCTAATAACTAACGAAAAAGAAACTTTTCAGGAAAAAGAGGCCTTGGATACAAAACAGTCAAATACTAACTACATATCACCACAGCATACGGAGGGGAGAAACATTCGTACGATGTGTATTTATTTTTTAAAGTTTGACTGCTCCTCCATTCAATTGAATGGGGAGACGGATTTTTTGACCTATACTGCAGCCAGCCACCAGGGGGCAGACACACTGCTGAAAGCTTCACCACCAGGGGAGCATCCGGCTCCCTTGATTCAAACCAAAACAGTTTTTTGAACCAGGCTGTAAACATGTTTATTTCTGCTGTAATGATCGTCTTCTTTGAATGGGTGTGTATGTGGTTTCCAGTGTTTCTGCAGCCAGCCTCTAGTGGACACTAGAGGCACTGCAGTTCTTAGCACTTCCTTAGGGCTTTATATGTTGAGACCGGATGTGGACGCTTGGTCAGTCCCAATAGAGACCCATATTAAAATGTCCAACTTAACCAAAGGTAAAAAAAATCTTCAAAGCCTTGTACAAAAAAGTTATGGTCTTTAAAGATTTTTTTTCAATCCCTTTTGACTTTATAGGGCTGCATTGTTATACAACTTGCCTGTATCCTTTATATTAAGGCTTAAAGTTATGCATATTTTGGGGCATGGCCTCTTTTAGTGAAAGGTGGGAGCTGTTCCCTGTTTCCTGTGCTTCTGGAGCCAGCCACTAGTGGACGCTTGAGGCACTGCTTTTTATAACATTTCCACTTTGGCTTCATATTTTAAGACCACCTGAGAGAGCGGGATTCAGCAGGCTGGAGTCATGGTGTAAGGTTTTGTGTGTCCAAAATTAAAGCTCCTGATCCTTGAATCTTAAGCTTCAATATGTTTGACTTCATTTCTTATTCTCTTTATTTGCCTCTCTCTTAACCCCAGTATGTGTGCATTTTGTTGCTTTAAAGGGTTTCTATTTTACACATTGTGAGTTAGCTTCGTACGATTCCTGATCCCGCCTTCAAAGCTCTGGTTAGTCGACTGTTGCTCCTTCACTAACAGATGCCCGAGGGTACAACAACCTCCAGACAGGCATTCCCAGATGTTAGAAAATAAAGACAATGAGCAGTTGCATCAAAATGAATAAACCTTTTCTGTTTGGTTTCGTCTGTAAGGCCGTGGTCACCAGAAATTAAATTCAGCATCATCTTAGGTGACAAATCCGACTGTGCCCCCTCTCACACTCTTATTTATTCATCATGTGATATCTCCTCCGTCCTGCAGCCTGAATAGTTTCTGTAAAGAACAACACAAAGCCTCGGAGGTGTGGTAAACGTATTCCAGGCCACAGAGGGCACATTCTGCTATCTCCATGATAAATGTCGTCCACTGCTTTCAGTGTGAGCTTATTTCAAGCTGTGTCTGCACCCAGCATGAGCACAGAAACAAATGAAAGTCAGGAGGAATTTTACAACTGGAAGCGTGAACACAGGAGGAGGTTTAAATATCAAACCCCTAAATCCTCTACCTGAGCGCCGCAGAGAAGCTCAGTCAGAGCTGAAACCTTCAGAGCCGTAAGTCTCTGATTCCGTGTTTTGGCAGCCTCACTGCAGCGCGCCGAGGAGGTCATTAGAGATGCATTTAAGAATAACGATGATGCTCTGGAAGAAGAAGTGCAGCGTGAGCCCGCAGAGTCGATTTCTCACAAACATTAATATCCCCGTTGATCTAATTATTTACTCGGTTTACTGGAACGCTGGAAGTTTTTGGCTTAGAGGAGATTTGGACTGAGTTGAAAAAGAAAAAGGCTGTCTGAGAGTGGCACGTTAATGCGTTTTCTTCCTGGATACTTGAGATATACGTGAATAAAACATTACGTGTGAAAGTGAAGCTCTACGGTAAACACGTCCCGGCACACAAACACACACTCTCCTGTTTGATCTGGTTTGATTGTTTGATCCAGAAATACCCGGCGTGAGGAAAGCTGGCCTGTCTGGAAACCTCACTCCTCCGACAGAATGACACGTTGTGTGTGTGCGCCCAAGGTTCTCCATCTGTCAGACTGAAGGCCCCTGACAGAGTTCACAGGAAGCCAGACGTAAACAGAGACGCAGCTCGCAGCTCAGTTTGCACTCCTGGCTCCTTGGAGACTCATAATCAGTTATCTAAAACGGATTAAATACAGAAGAGAAAACAAGACCGGTCATGCCCTGTTTCTGCTGTGATCATGTTAAAGACCTGATGAAGATCCAAAGGGACCAAATCAGAGAGAAGCAGGATCAGGTCATTGAGTGTTTTAATCACACGCAGCAGGAGCAGCTTCTAAAGACCCTCAGTAGTTTGTTTTATTTAACTTTAGAGAACCAACACACCAGAGACTGAAACCATGGACGACTTGACAGCTCCCTAAGAGTGAAGCCAAAACATTTGGAGTTCCTCTGACTGAGACTGCAGTGAGTCACAAAGCCTGCCTCCATTTATCGCTGTGCTCTCTCATCCATCAACACTCACTGGTTGAGTTTTCAGAGCCCAGCATGGAGCAGGACCGCCGGACAGCTGGAGTCATGTGACCGAGGTTTCCCCGCTGTAATCCCTGAATCAGGGATTCTCCTCCTCTCCTCATCCATGTTGTCTTTCTGGTCCTCTGAAAACCTCTGACCTGTTGACTCCAGGCCTGGCTCCGCTCATCATGACTTTGGTTTGTTGTTGTAGTTAAGTGAAATACGATCTGGAGATAACACAGAGTGTTTTATTCTGAAAATTAACCGGATGTTTTCTTTTTGTTTTGGTGAAACCTGACTTCCTGTCCCACTCCATCTGCTCTGTTGAGATTGATGCGTCGTGCTCCGGCATCTGGCAAAAATAGAAGTCTTGTGGATCTGATCCGGAGGACTCAGACCTGCCGGATCAGCTGGAACGCAACAGAGTGGATCCAGTGGAAGTTAACACATTGACTAGAATAGAAACAGATCTGGAGCTGTGACGGATCAGAGACGGACCGGACACGGATCTGGTCGAATTTGGCCGTTAAAGGACACCATCCTTCATTGAGCTGATTTCATAGCGTAGCATTGTTAGTCTTTCAGGATGTAACTACACATTTAATCGACATGGAACACAAGCCTGTGATTGGTCCTCTGGGCAGCATCCTACTTCCTGCATTTACATTTCAATACATCGGCTGTATTTCCATCTCCTAATACGCCTTCTCTATATTCCTCTTTGCAACATGTATCAGCTCCACTTGAACATAAACCCCTCAGAGTCACCGTTGTTCAATGTGGACAAGTAAGCAGAAAACATAGCCAGACCGGAAACAGACGAGCATAGAAATCACACTGCCTACAAGTGTTTAGGTGGAATACTGCAGAGTGATGCTGACATGACGATGCTCACAATGGTGTTGGCCACTTCAGTGGAGAGTCAATGTTAGAGTATAAACCAGGCTTCAGCAGACGTTTCATGGAGGAATGTGAGAAAAATGGCCACACAACATCAATTAAATGTACTCGCAAAAATGCTTCCAAATATATTTACCAGTGCAAGGCATCAGCACCCAGAGGAGGGGGTGTTATTCTGGCTTCACTTTTTACAACAAGAGGAAGTCCAGATATGATATCCATACTGGAACCACGCTATGTCACACCAACATGAAAATACGTGATAAAAGTCGTGTTCCAATATCGTAATTCTCTGCTGCACAATTCAACAGAAAAGACTAACTTTCAACCTAAATCTAAAACAGAAACGAGCCAGAGAAGAGGAATACTTTGTAACTGTTTGGATGAATGGAAGGTGAAAGTATTGATCTTTCAGCTGCAGGAACAAAACACTTTGATACAATCACAACATATTTGTTAATTGATTAACTGGTGCAGCAAACAAAAGTGCAAAAAAGTGTTTTTTATGACTCTTATTGTGAAAATTGAAGGATTTATTGATTTCTCTGTTCAATAGAAGTGTGAATTGAACACCTTTTGTGTTTTGAACAGCTAACCTGGTTGAAAACAGAACCCTGAGGGCCTCACGGAGGTGTCATCATCACTATTTTACAACAAAGAAAATCATTCAATGTGACAGTCGATACTCCCAGCTCTCCAGCTGTGATGTGTCTGAGCAGCTCCCTGCCTGAACCTCATCCTGCAGCCCTCAGACTTTGTTTTGCTGCATCACTTCAAACCTGAATCAGGTGGATTCATTCAGCAGTGGAAACAGTTCGTCCTCCAGGTACTCAGGAAATCCCCAGGCTGCTCAGTGTGAGTCTACGCAGCGGGTTAGCAGCCTGAATATTAAGAGGAATACGACACATCAAGGAAGAGGTGGAGATGAATTATAAACCCTCCGTTCAGTGGGGAACAATATCAGCAAACCATAAAACAGACAACAGAGAAACACAAACTCCCAGAGCTCGCTGCAACACACCACGTCCACAGATACTCAGAGGAGCTGAGAGGAGCTGACAGAGATACTGAGAGTTACTAACTAAAAACACATTTATTCAGTCTATGCTTTTATGCAGGGTTTAACAATTTAATTACTTTATTTTTACTTTTATGTTGCTTTCAATGTTGTTTTATTATTGTTAATTTTAACTGTATATTTTGATTTATTTATCTATATATTCACTTTTATTTATCTACTCAATTTTATTGATATTTTCAGCCTTAATTTTATTTTCAACTCTTACCCTTACCAAATTTAATTGATTTATTTTAACTATTTATATTCTTAATATTAATCTGATGCTTCAACTTATTTTAATTACACATATTTTAAATTTGTCTTATTATTTTATTACTTTAACAGTTTTTTAATTTTTATCTATTTATTTATTTATTTGTTTATTTATTTACTCAGTTTCATTGATATTTCTAGCCTTCATTTTATTTTCAACTCTTACCCTTACCAAATTTAATTTATTTATTTTAACTTTTTATATTCTTAATATTAATTTGATGCTTTAACTTATTTTAATTACAAATATTTTAATGTTGCTTTATTTTATTAATTTAAACTTTATTATTATTATTTTTTATTTATTCATCTATTTTTTAATTTATCTACTCAGTTTTTTTTTATATTGTTAGCCGTTATTTTATTTTCAAATCTTATCCTTACCCTTTTTAATTTATTTATTTTAACTTTTTATATTCTTAATATCAATTTGATGCTTCAACTAATTTTAATTACACATATTTTAATGCTGTTTTGTTATTTTCTTAATTTTAACAGTTTTTTTTAAAATTAATTTTAACTATCTATATTCATAATTTAATCTGATGCTTCAACTTATTTTAATTACACATGTTGTATTGTCTTTGTGCATTAGTCTCTATTTTAAAATCCATCTTTTTTTAATATGTCTTGCCTTCATTTTATTTCTGCTTCTTTCTTGTTTTCAATCACTGTAAATCACTCTGGGTTGCATTTGACTTAAATGAAAGGTTCTATATAACTAAAGCCTGATTGATTGAAATATTCAACATCCAGTTTTCTACATCCACCTTCATCCACCAGTCAAATATGAAACACTGCCGCCCCTCTGAGCTGATCACCCAGCTTCCTCCACCTTCATTAATTCTTCTTTTGACTTTGCTTTTTTCCAGCAGGACAACATTTGCTCCTGTCTGCCTTCCTCTAATTATCTAAGCAACACTCCTATGGGCTTCATGCTTCATCTCATTTGAATTAATCACAGGGGACAGCTTAGTGTCTTCCCTTTTCTCCCCGCCAAGACTTCCTCCTTGGAAAGACTCATTACGGAGCAAAACTTTGTTCCCTATTCCTGGAGAAAAAGAAACGATAGAGCTGATAGACGTGCTGCTATAATGAGATGTCAACACTTTAACTTCTGTCAAACAGCAGCTACAGAACCTGTGATTACCTTGTCTTACTCTGCTGCGTTACACAACCAATGAAAGAGAAACAGACTTTCAGTTAGGTGAATGTTTTCATGAGGACCATAATTGTCATGTGACAAGTCGTTAAAGAGAAAAGTTGTTCTTTCCACCTCCGACTCCACGAAACAGAAAAGCCTGAACGCCTGCAGCTCTGTGCAGCTACACAAACGCTTTGAACTCAATGTGTCTACTTACGTAGCAACATGCTAACAGATATGATGTTTAGTAGATCTAATTATTCCCATGCCTCCCTCGCCCTCCTTCTTTAATGTGTTAGCATGTCAAGGTTGGCTAATTAGCATCAAACAGGAAGCACATCTGAGGCTCCAAATGCACAAACATACATTTTGACCTGAGGTTGCTCAGGAAAGTCAAGGGTTCCCAAAAGAGGTAGAGGATCATCCTCAGGAGAATATGAACGTGCCTATTAAACATCACTGAAGCACTTTCAATTAATGTTGATCATTCATTCAGAAACATTAATGGCAACCTCACCAAAGTCCCACAGTGTAAGCACCAAGGTCAAAGAACTCTGCAGGGTTCCTCCTCTGAGGACCAAGAACATCTGTACTAAATTTCATGGTTATCCATCTAATAGTTGGTTTCATACGTCAGTCAAAGCTGCAAATACACTCCTGATGATGTTACTCGGGGTAAAGTCATGGCATTGTGAGGCTGCCATTTTCAGATGGGTTATCCTCTTGGGACGATGACATCAGTACAAAGTTAAAGCAGTAATCCCTGTAACGGTTGTCATATTACACGCAGAACAAGAAATGTCAACCTCTTGATGTCCACACAAGTACAGACAGGAGCAGATAAAAGTTATCACAGGTCTTCTGGGGACCATGAACAGGTGTACAACATTTAATTGTGATCCATTTGAGACCAAAACCATCATTTTTGGATATTTCTTTCAAAAACAGAAATGTAGACCTCACCAGACGCCTTTCATCTTAAGCTCACAGAAGTCTGCAGGGTTCCTCCTCTGAGGAACAGGAACATCTGTACAACATTTCATGACAATCCATCTGATAGTTGTTTTAATACATCAGTCAAAGCTGCTAATACACCCCTGATGATGTTACTTAGGAGAAAGTCATGGCATTGTGAGACCGCCATATTCAGAAGGGTTATCCTCTTGGGACGATGACATCAGTACAAAATTAAAGCTTGTTACAAACCGAAGAAGAAAATATCAGCCTCTTGTTGTCAACAAAAGTACAGTCAGGGGCAGACCAAAGTTTACAGGGGTCTTGTGGGGACCATGAACATGTGTACATAATTTAACTGTGATCCATTTGGGACCAAAACAATCGTTTTTTGATATTTCACTCCAAAACTAAAATTTCACAAGATGCCTTTCATCTTAAGTATAGCTGAAGTAAGTGAGGGTTCATCCCCTGGGGACCAAAAGGGCCGACACTTATCAGTATAAATCTTCTAAGAAACCTCTCGCCGGTTTATAGAGAACAAAACTAAACAGGCCTTTAGTCAGAAACCCTGACATGAAGTCTTGATCCTGAAAACCTGGTTTCAGCTGAGGAACTGATGTACGGTGTAGTAAACAGTGGGGCCTGACCCTGTGATGCTCCGACATGCAGGCAGCAGAGGAGCGAAAAGTAGCTGCAGTGACACCAAAGGCAGTAAAACTCATAGCATAGCATTTACTCATTATGTGGCGCTTACCCTCTGAAATTTACTCGCCAAATGGAAAATCTGCCCATATTTGGCGATTAGAGGTATCAGTTTCAGGACTTGCATTTTTCTATTTTTTAGTCTATTAATTTCTTTACATTAACTTTATTTAAAATGTTCTAAAAAATAAATGTGAGCCTGAACTGCTGATAAAAGTTCTTTAAGTTCCTAACAAAGGAAAAGAAATGTCATGTGCTGCTTTTGTTTCCTTTAATGTACCAATCCAAGACTCCAAAACCAAGAACGGTCTCATTTTTAGAACCGTTGATTATGATGCAACTCTGTAATTCTGCACACTGCCCTTCTTCTTCTTCTTCTTCTTCTTCTTCTTCTTCTTCTTCTTCTTCTTCTTCTTCTTCTTCTTCTTCTTCTTCTTCTTCTTCTTCTTCTTCTTCTTCTTCTTCTTCTTCTTCTTTCTTCTTCTTCTTCTTCTTCTTCTTCTTCTTCTTCTTCTTCTTCTTCTTCTTCTTCTTCTTCTTCTTCTTCTTCTTCTTCTTCTTCCTCCTCCTCCTCCTCCTCCTCCTCCTCCTCCTCCTCCTCCTCTTTAGAATCAATCCTCCTGAACTGTCAGAAGTTTTGTTTGATGCCGCTCATAATTTCAACCTAACTAGTCGTGACAGATTGAACATTTTCCAACTCCAGAAAAAAACAAATCTGAACTGCAGCTTCTCTTTAATTGCACCTTCTGCGTGTCAGCACCTCACCCACTGAAGCTTTAATGGTTGTTTACTCGTCTTGATGTAAGAGCGAGTGCACAGATGCTTGTTGAACGTCATTCACCTCACAGTGTGAACTTTCTGATCTATAAATGTAACCTCTGCGACACAGAATAAAATGAGGGGAGGGATGATGTAAAGCCACGGGGGATCAGCTTTGATTCATTGTTCAAGGAACTTTGTGTTTACTTTGAATGTTAGTGTTTTATTATTTCAGTATGCTTTAATAACTTGAGTTAACAGCCAAAGAGACAAACCACATCCTCATATTACATTGATTATGAAGCTTTAATTCCTGATCTCTGTGTCATCTGTCTGATTAAACTTTATTTCTAATATCTCATCTAATTTTTAATATTTAAAGTCAGTATGAAGCCACTGATTTAAACCAACAGGAGCAGAGTTAAATGGGTTCATGCTGCATGACGAGGCTGATGATCACAAAGTTTAAAAACTTCCTCAGACTTCGACGCCCAGAGGTCATGTGCTGTGCCATTTTCTAATTATGCAGAACATCCTCAGCCTACAGGTGGAGTCTCCTCGTCGGTGTCAGAGAGGTGGAGGTGGTTTATGGAGGCTGCATGTTGAGGACAGAGTGAAAGCTTTTCATGCACTGAATTACTTTAACTCTTCTCTATGATGAAACTCTCTGAGTCCAGGCTGTGTTTTCATCTCTGTGTTTCACAAAGATTTATTGATTCACAAACTTTCCTCCTCTCAGAGCCAGAAGAGACGCAGTGAAATTATTAATGGGACTTCTGATAGTATTTAGATGCAAATTCATGAGACTCATCGCGTGCTGCTTCTCGGCAGGGAGGCTCTTCTGAACGCATCATTAGAGCAATATTTCTAATGATGATGAGATGGATGAGATGCACATCAGCGTTTAGGATGATATCATCTTTAAAAGGCTCAAAGCAGTCTACTTAGGAGGAGCATACTTAACGTTGGATCGTGTCCATTTAATTAAAACTAAACAGAAACACTCTTTCTTCTTCAGAGGGAACGAGAGCTGGTCCACTGTTTATCAGATCATGTAGGAGTAGAAGATGTGTGGTGGTCTTCAAGATCTCAGTCTCAAGGCCACTTCTTAAGGTCTCAGTGTTGTTTCTGAATCAGAAGCATTTAAACCGGGTCTTATCTCAGTCTCGGACTAATCAGACTCTGGATTTTATATATAGACTGCTGATGACACTTGAATGTTAGGCCTCTTTGGAAATCTATACAGGTGTTCTTATGCAGAACACAAAAAAACCTCACAACTCAGAGGAATCTTTTTGACTTCTTTCATGTTTTTTGGTGTCTGAAGCAAAATTTTGACTTTTTCATGTTTTTTAGTGTCTGAAGCAAATTTTTGACTTTTTCATGTTTTTTGGTGTCTGATGTAAAATTTTGACTTTTTCATGTTTTTTGGTGTCTGAAGCAAAATTTTGACTTTTTTCATGTTTGTTGGTGTCTGAAGCAAATTTTTCACTTTTCATGTTTTTTGGTGTCAGGAGCAAATTTTTGACTTTTTCATGTTTTTTTGGTGTGAGAAGCAAAATTTACACTTTTTCATGTTCTTTGGTGTGTGAAGCAAAATTTTGACTTTTTCATGTTTTTTGGTGTCTGAAGCAAATTTTTCACTTTTCATGTTTTTTGGTGTCCGAAGCAAATTTTTTACTTTTTCACGTTTTTTGGTGTGAGAACATTTTTTTTCACTTTTTCATGTTTTTTGGTGTCTGAAGCAAATTTTTCACTTTTTCATGTTTTTTGGTGTGAGAACATTTTTTTTTGACTTTTTCATGTTTTTTGGTGTCTGAAGCAAATTTTTCACTTTTTCATGTTTTTTGGTGTCTGAAGCAAATTTTTCACTTTTTCATGTTTTTTAGTGTGAGAAGCAAAATTTACACTTTTTCATGTTTTTTGGTGTCTGAAGCAAATTTTTCACTTTTTCATGTTTTTTGGTGTCTGAAGCAAATTTTTCACTTTTTCATGTTTTTTAGTGTGAGAAGCAAAATTTTGACTTTTTCATGTTTTTTTGGTGTCTGAAGCAAATTTTTCACTTTTCATGTTTTTTGGTGTCTGAAGCAAATTTTTCACTTTTTTATTTTTTTTTGGTGTGAGAACATTTTTTTTTCACTTTTTCATGTTTTTTGGTGTCTGAAGCAAAATTTTGACTTTTTTCATGTTTGTTGGTGTCTGCAGCAAATTTCTCACTTTTTCATGTTTTTGGTGTCTGAAGCAAATTTTTGACTTTTTCATGTTTTTTGGTGTCTGAAGCAAATTTTTCACTTTTTCATGTTTTTTGGTGTCTGAAGCAAATTTTTCACTTTTCATGTTTTTTGTTGTCTGAGGTAAAATTTTGACTTTTTCATGTTTTTTGGTGTGAGAACATTTTTTTTTACTTTTTCATGTTTCTTGGTGTCTGAAGCAAAATTTTGACTTTTAAATTTTTTTTTGGTGTGAGAACATTTTTTTCATTTTTTCATGTTTTTTTTGTTAAGATGCAAAAATAGACATTTCATATATTTTTTTTGCGTCAAATGCAAAATTTTGCTTTTTTTTCATGTTTTTCCGCTTTTGAAGCATAATTTTACGTCTTCATGCTTTTTCGCATTATTAGCAACATTTACCTGGCAAATCCAGATTAACATCTTATTTCAAGATACAGAAGCAAAAATGAAGAATGTGTTGCTTGAAATAAATAAAAACAGCTGCAATGCACCAAACAAAACTAATTTAAAGATAAAAACTTAATTTCAACAAACTAAAATAAAAGTTGCTCGCTGCAACGGCAGCTTTTTGTTACACATTTCAAGCAATTCAGATCTTATTAATTTATTAATCAATGTATTTATTTATTGAGTTAGTTCAGAAATAAGATGTTTATCTGTACCTGTCAGGTGAATCTTACTTTTAATAAGGATAATGACATGTTTTTAACCAGATATTTGATAAATACACTTGCAAAGATTTGTGATTTTTTTTGCATTGTGGTGTTTTGAAAAGAAAAGTGCAGACCTTGCAGAAAGAGATCTCTGATTTTGTTCCCTCTCATGGAGATTTTTCTAGATACTGTGTTGGTCTTGGTCTCAACATGCCATGGTTTGGTTGTGATTCAGTCTCAATCCCTACATGTCTTGGTCTTGTCTCAGTCTCAGTGCACTCTGGTCTTGGTCATGTCTGTGGTCCTAACTTCAACAAAGAGGAGAATCAATGGAAACAGTATTAAATAAAAAACAGTATTTTCCTGTTAACCAGAAACACCTAACTGCACTCAAAGCTGCTCTGAGGAAACGCCGTCCCACCAGCTGCAAACTGAACTCTCCAAAAGAGAAAAACACTCATTATTCTCAATCATGGAAGTTGAGATGAGGATCGCTAAAAACTGAAGACACTTGGCTTTTTCAAATGTTTTTGATGCCGAAGGGTCACAGACTGCAGGAAAACAAGAATATTCAACTTCAAAACAAGCAGCAACCCCCAAAAATACTTGAAAACAAAAACAGGTTTAATGATGTATTGCTTCGTGTTGAAGATCGGCCGAGAATGATGAATAAATGATAATGATGGTCTCGTTATCCATCATAGATCATGGAGCAGACGGTCACATCTGAACCTTTTCTGGAGTTATCAAACAATGATCAAATATTAAAGCATAAATGCAACCATAGTAAACAATGTAAGAACAGATGTTTGACCATGTTTGGGCAGTGGAAACAAGTCGTGAAAACATGACACCTTTAAGTTGACATGTTTTGGAGGCTCTGTTTTTGGTCTCCACCCCCAACTTTGGGTTCGGCTACTTAATATGCTGCAACATTTTTAAGGCTTTTGACAAATATTTGAAGATTTTTTTGCAGAAACAGACACTTTCTACACTAGAAATTGGTGCTACATGGTTTATAACAGTAAAATAAAATAGAAACAAAAAGCTGAAAGATGCTAAAACGGTAAAAGAGACGATGGAAACGGGCATTTAAGCAGGTTTACAACCCCAAGCATATAAGACAGTAATTGTCTTGTTTTATTTTCAGAAAAGGAAATTGTTTTGACTTGAAATCTATAAATATGTATTAAACTTTCACTCTGAATATTGTATTGTTATAAGCAAAATAAAAAATGGATGCATGAAAGCTTGCACAAGTCGTTGCATGCCATTTTGATGCAGCGTCACAGACAGTAGGCCTTATGGTTGTTTAACCAGCCTAATTATAAAAAATGAGAGTCTGGTTCATGTTTAAACTAATTGAAGAGACGTTCCACCAGATGTGATTTAAGTGTTTTAGAAAATATTGCCCCTAACTGGAGTAATATTTAGCCCACAAGCCTGTAATTCAAGCAGACAAAGTGAGTCAAGCCAACTTTTTCTCTAACGTGACCCCAGATAATCGCAGCGAGACGACTGTTGTGTTCCTGTAATGGAGGACAGAGATGGAAGATTCCTCTGCTGTCCTCTGGCACTCTGTCATGGCCTATAGCTCCCCGGGGAAGAACTAAGGACATTTAATCATCACTGGGTAATACGAGCAGCTCTGAGCTCTGCCTTTGGGGCGCATTAGCAATTCTATGGCAACTATTAATCACAGTCAATTATAGGACATGTCATCATCAACACAGGACCAGCAGATAGTTTTACCAGCGCTGCTCAAGTGGAAATTAATCATCGGCAGACACATTTAATACGGGACATGAGGGGGAAGGAATGATAACTGTCTGGGTTTGAACAGACAGAGGATCCATTGACTGACATGGTTCAGTAGCTGCTGTGAAGACTCTGTTAGTCCCACCTCTGTAAAGGCAAAGAGTCAGACATGTTAAACGTACACATGTTCTAAACTCTGGTAAAGAACAACAGGAGGTTTTGTAACCAGTGCAGACTGTGTGAAATGTAGAAGACCTTAAACTTCTTCACTAACGTTAAAGAGATGGTTTAAGTCTTAGACATTCCAGTATGTGGAATTCATGTATCTATTTCTGCTTATGGCTCAAGGGCGCCCCCATCAGGTGTATCATATGTCAGCATTTCTCAACAATAGGCGATACTTGGGCGGGCTGCCTAAATATATTTACTGCCCATTAACGCATGTTTTTAAATTTCATTCTTAGACGTTTATGACCACCCATCAATTTGGTGTGAGAATTTTTTTTTGACTTTTTCATGTTTTTTGGTGTCTGAAGCAAAATGTTGACTTTTTCATGTATTTTGGTGTCTGAAGCAAAATGTTGACTTTTTCATGTTTTTTGGTGTCTGAAGCAAAATTTGACTTTTTCATGTTTTTTTGTGTCTGAAGCAAAATTTAGACTTTTTCGTGTTTTTTGGTGTCTGAGGCAAAATTTTGACTTTTTCATGTTTTTTGGTGTTCGAACATTTCTTTTCACTTTTTCATGTTTTTTAGTGTCTGATGCAAAATTTGACTTTTTGGTGTTTTTTTGTGTCTGAAGCAAAATTTGGGCCTTTTCATGTTTTTTAGTGTCTGAAGCAAAATTTAGACTTTTTCGTGTTTTTTGGTGTCTGAGGCAAAATTTAGACTTTTTCTAGTTTTTTGGTGTCTGAAGCAAAATTTGACTTTTTCATGTTTTTTTGTGTCTGAAGCAAAATTTAGACTTTTTCGTGTTTTTTTGTGTCTGAAGCAAAATTTTGGCCTTTTTATGTTTTTTGGTGTCTGAGGTAAAATTTTGACTTTTTCGTGTTTTTTGGTGTCTGAAGCAAAATTTGACTTTTTTATGTTTTTTTGTGTCTGAAGCAAAATTTAGACTTTTTCGTGTTTTTTCTGTCTGAGGCAAAATTTTGACTTTTTCATGTTTTTTGGTGTTAGAACATTTTTTTTTCACTTTTTCATGTTTTGTAGTGTCTGATGCAAAATTTGACTTTTTGGTGTTTTTTTGTGTCTGAAGCAAAATTTGGGCCTTTTCATGTTCTTTGGTGTCTGAAGCAAAATTTTGACTTTTTCGTGTTTTTTTCTGTCTGAGGCAAAATTTTGACTTTTTCATGTTTTTTGGTGTTAGATCATTTTTTTCACTTTTTCATGTTTTTTAGTATTAGAACATTTTTATTCACTTTTTCATGTTTTTTAGTGTCTGATGCAAAATTTGACTTTTTCATGTTTTTTAGTGTCTGAAGCAAAATTTTGACTTTTTCGTGTTTTTTGGTGTCTGAGGCAAAATTTAGACTTTTTCATGTTTTTTAGTGTCTGAAGCAAAATTTTGACTTTTTCGTGTTTTTTGGTGTCTGAGGCAAAATTTAGACTTTTTCTAGTTTTTTAGTCTCTGAAGCAAATTTTGACTTTTTCATGTTTTTTTGGTTTGAGAACATTTTTTTCCACTTTTTCAGGTTTTTTGGAGTCTGAAGCAAAATTTGACTTTTTCGTGTTTTTTTCGTGTCTGAGGTAAAATTTTGACTTTTTCATGTTTTTTTGGTGTTCGAACATTTTTTTCACTTTTTCATGTTTTTTGTCATCAATGATTCTGCAACACTCTCATATGGTGCTGGTTTTCTGGGCGAAGCTAACTTTAGCTAGCATCATAAACTTCATACGAAATTATTTTCCCTCTTAATATGCTCTTTGGTTGTGTTCACTTTACTCTATTTAGTTAAAAGGGTTTTTAACTGTTTGTCACATCGTCTCACTCTATGCAGATGATATCACTCGTCTCTTTCGTCTTTGTAAATGTGTTTTTGTCGCTTTCGTAAGTTTAAGTCTGTTTTTTTGTGATATAACTCCAAGAAATCACCCTGGCCATGTTTAATCGCCTCATCCACTTAAGTTTGAATAGTTCTTGATGCAAGGGGCCAAGGAGGGTGCATAAATCACATTTAAAAATGACTGAGCATCCCCAAAATGCATTCAAGCTAATGTTGCTAACGAAAGCTAACGAAACTGCTTTAAATAAACAAGTCTGTTTTGAAAATGCTGGAGAAGAAAGTAAGGAATTGGTATTTAAATGCAAAGCGTTGAAATGTTTCAGAAGACGCCGACGATGGTATTTAAAGCTAATGAAAGATGATGAAACAGAACTAAAGTAATGGCATGTTTTGAAAGTGAATAAAGTAGGCAGTTCAAATATTTTTGTTGAAAAGTAAGGGCAATAATAAACTATTGGAAGACCTTGTACTTCATTACTATTGCTTCTTTTTAGAGGCTGTGTCACTGTCATGTTTCAAACAGAACTGAAACAGAAAGATAAAAATGAACCCTGATGTGTTTTTCTCTACTCTGTTCTGTCAGTGAAAAGGCTCAATAACAGGAGGGAGGGATGGAGGAAGAGGATGGTCATCACTTTACAAAAAAAAAATCTACCTTCTATTTGAACTTGTTGTAAAATCCTCATTTTTCTGAATAAATCCCAGAAACACGGTGAAAGGATAAGAGCACCATTGTAAAAGGTGAAGTTTAAAAAAAAACCAACAAACAAAATGCCTCGCTACGATTTCTACAGTGATTCATTCATTGTGAAGCACCAAACATCAGTGCAGTCAGGAGTGATGCACTGCCTTGAAGTGCTGCTGAAAATATCTAACAATGCTCACATGTTGTGCTCACACAGAAGACCAAAGCAGTGAGAGTAAAGGAACAGAATGATGATGTTTGAAAAAATATCATTGTGAAAGAAAAAGAAGCAAAGAACACATAAAAATATCACCTTTTACCCACAAGTTCATGACGCATTATGTTAAGCTACATTAACATATCAAGAATGGATCTATCAGTAATACGCAAAAAGGGAATACTCAAAGTGAAATCTCTGCGTCTAAACAGAGCTGTATGCTAGCTGTTTAGCATCATATGATAAAGAATTAACAGCAAAGTTAGGAACAAGCAGTGACCTTCAGTGTTTAAAAATGTACTGTAGCTAGTGTGCAAATAAATAACTGAAGTTCCTAGAGTGTCCACTAGAGGCTGGCTCCAAAGTCAAAGAGGCTCCATTAACACCCATGTTGACATGCTGGTTTTGTTTACATGTTTACAGCTTGATTAAAAAGACAGTAATGGTCTTAATAGCTTATTTCTTTATTTGGACCAAGCAGCAACCTCAGGTCTAAAAATGAGTCCAATGCTGAAGTGCTAAAAACTGCAGTTCGTCAAGGATCCACTTGAGGCTGGCTCTGGAAGTACCGGAAACCACATACACACCAATTCAATTCGGCAATTCGTAATTTCAAAGATATTGAGATTACAAGTCTTCCAATGAGAGGCACAGCTGACTTGATTGACAGGAGGGAACACATAGCTGTTGGCTAGGAGGCTCAAAGCCCGCCTCTTTTTGTCACACTCTTTTGGATGAGTTCAATATTTCCAATATGGCTGCCGCCGCCGACTGGCCTCAAAACAGTGCTTCAGAAACAGATGGGTGAGGTCACGGATACTACGTTCATTATTTATACAGTCTATGATTTGTACACACTGTTTGAAGGCTGAGTTTTATCATAACTCATTTGTGTTTATTATTTTAAGGCTATAAGTGAGGCAATATTGGCGTAATTAGGGGCGTGGTTGTTTTGACTGACAGGTGGATCATGGTAGCTGTTTGCCAGGAGGCTGAATCTGACGCCTCTTTGCCTATTAAGTTAGGCTGAGTCAGCATTTTCATTATGGTAATGACTATTATCCTTTTTTCCAGCACTTTATGTTTGTTGTTGTAAAAAAAGTCCAAGTATCTCTTTAAACTTTGAGATTCCTGAGAAAATTCAGTTTTCTCACGGCACAGCGTAAACCAGGCGGTGCGACGATGCCGTCATTTTATTGATAAACTCATTAAAACTTTGGTAATTTGGAAGTTTGGACCAGCCACTACACTAAAAGATGATGTTTCTCTGGAGGCTGATGCTCTAAAAGAAGCACTTAAAGCCAGCAGCAGTAGGATACCATCTGTTTTACTGCAGTAAGGTCTGACAGCAGAATGCAGAATTTAGCATTAAAATATCAATATTTGAAGTACAAATCATCACACCGGGCCTCCAACTCTGAATCTCTTCTTGATGAGTTCAGATAAAAGCCTCTTATTTTCGTCTTCGTGGGTCTGTTTGTGGCGTATTGAGGCCAGCCAGGGTCAAACCAGGGTGATTGTTTTCGCCCCAGGCCTCCCAGAAGTGAATTGCGAAGTTAAAGATGTGAAATGAAAGGTCCTCTGATGCAAGATGCTGCAAAATATTATGAAAAGGCTGTTTGGGAACGTCAAGTGGTCGTCTCTGCACTGTGTCTGAATCCTATCTGACAATACAGGAGCACCAGAGACCATCACGAGTCCTTCACGGCTGTCCACTCCCGCAGTGATGACTGAGAGGGAAACTAATAAAAGGAAACTGGAGCAGCCCGACGCAGAGGGGAGAAACTGGGATGGCTCATTTGTGGGAGTCCCAGGAATCCCCTGATTCACCTGAAGCCCGGTAAAAGAAAATGAGACTCATCTTCATAATCATTATCTCAGTCTAAAAAAACATCAGATGTTATCTCATCATCTCGCCTCACTTTGTCCAGATATCTCCCGTCTGTGCTTCAGAGCAGAGAACACAAACTCTCCCTCCTCGTCTTTTGTCATCATCTTTCAGCTCACAGGAGGAGACTCCTAAATGGATGCAACTTTATTCAGTCTAATGGCTCTTTTTCAGGACTTTAATGGCTCTTCTGAGGAGATCTGCTGAAGAACTCTACCGCAGACTGCTGCAGTGTGCGATAAATCACTTTCCAACGTATGGTCTTGATTATCCACGGTGTCAAATGTGCATGAAAAGGACTTCACCATGCATGTTTCAGCTTAGTTTGGTTAGCTTCTTTAGATGTGCGTCACCACTACAGTGCTGGATAAATGTACTAGTCCTGTTTTACATGATGTCTTACATACATGAATGCTATGTGCTCTAGAGCAGGCATGTCCAAAGTTCGGCCCGGGGGCCAATTGCGGTCCAAGGTCCATTTATTTATGGCCCCAAGCTTCCATCTTAAATTGTGTTATTTATAGCACAGAAATGAATCACCTTCTGAGTCATCTGTACATTTGCAGTTTCTTTCAAGCTCACAAACAAAACTAAAGTCAATCCAGAAACGTCCAAAAAGGTTCATATCATAAACTGTATAAAATATGGACGTAGTATCCGTGACGTCACCCATCTGTTCCTGAGAGCTGTTTTGAAGAAAATCGACGGCAGCAGCCATATTGGAAATGCAGAACTCAACTAGGCAGAGTGTGACGTAGTGTGAGTCTCTTAGCCAATGGCTGTGTGTTCCCGACCAGTCATGTCCTTATTTGGGCCAAACTCATAATCTTAATATCTTCTTAACCGTCATGTTAGAAAAAAATTCACCCCCGGTACAGTGTGTGCCATTAGAGAGATCAGCGTTGTAGGGCCAAGCCGTTTTTTGAACCAGGCTGTAAACATGTTTATTAATGCTGCAAAGATCGTCTTTTTCCCCATTCATATCTATGTGGTTTCCTGTGTTTCTGCAGCCAGCCTCAAGCGGATTTTTGAGACCGGAGTTTGCCGCTTGGTTCATATGGACATAAAAAATGTTCAGAACGCAGGAAAATAATTACTTAGTTCTTAATATGTTGTCTGCTGGTCAGAAAAGTCTTAAAAACAACATGAAAAAGAAGCGTGATGAAATCCAGATCTTGATCCTGCCATAGGAAAATAATGAGACAATATTTTTTTCCTACATTGCCCGACCCTAATGACAAACATTTTCCTCCAGAAGAAGATAACGATTGCTAATGAACTTCCTAGTTACTATTTTATTGAGAAAACATTTAAAATAGATAGATCTTTATTTGTCCTTAATAAGGAGATTTGTTGCCACCGTCTGTACAGGAATACATGTATGAACACAATAACCATAAACATCCACCCAGCCTCACAGCAATGGTGCACCACATCCCACAAATATACACACCAGACACATATGAACACACTGGGCACATATATGCACACCGGACACATATAAACAAACCGGACACATTACAGTGGCATTCTGTTTAGCAGTGGGACGAAGCTTCTGCCAAACCGGGCTCGCCTACAGTAAGGGGATCTGTATCTGTGACCGGAGGGGAGTAGTGTGAAGACCGAGTAGAGGGGGTGTTAGGGGTCCAGTGTTATAGTGCGTGCTCTGCGTATGATGGCTCTGTTGTTGAGGTCAGACAGGTTGGGTGTGGGGAGGCGGATGATTTTGGTGGCAGTGTTTGTGGTGCGTATGAGTTTGTTTTTGTTGGAGACAGTTAGCATGTTGTAGTAGCAGGGGGAACAGTAGAGGAGAATAGGTTGGATGATGCTTTGGTACAGTAACAGTAGAAGGTGGGGGGCGACAGAAAGTGCTTTGAGTTTGCGGCACTTTCTGTCGCCCCCCACCTTCTACTGTTACTGTACCAAAGCATCATCCAACCCATTCTCCTCTACTGTAAATAATTGTTATTAAATAGATATTTCATATATAACTTTTAGGATTCCAAAGTCTCAGTAGGAGCCACTGGCCCTGAGGTATTCTTAAAACATCATATGTGGCCCTCTTTGAAAAAAGTTTGGACACCCCTGCTCTAGAGGATAGTTTTTGAAACATCAAACCCTTTGCTTTGATGTCTTTCTGGTGCGTTTGAACAGATTTAGCCGATCTAAAAGCAGCACAATCCTTATGTGAAGTAGGCCCTCACTTTGTACTTACATATGAACAACTATAGAGAGGATTTGATATAAAGGCCTGCCTCTAATACAAGCCTGCCTCATAAAAAGGCTTGGTTGCTTCTGCAGTGAAATATTTAGATAATATTTGAAGATTTACAGTAATTTGTACCCTTCATATTATCTTAACAGATGCTATTACAGATATAGCGCTTTTCTTGGTACTCAAAGTCGCTTCACAGAAAAAGAAAAAGAAATAAAACAGAACAAGGACAGAGGAATGGAGGGAGTAGAGGTTATGTGTTGTATGCATTTTGGAATAGGTAGGACTTGAGGTGTTTTTTAAATGATTGAAGTGAGTCAGAGTTGTAGATGTGTGTGGGGAGAGAGTTCCAGAGTTGGAGCAGAGATTGGCAAAGGCTGTGTTCCCAAATGTGCGGTGCTTGGACTTGGTGATAGGGGACAGGAGGTTGGCATCTGATGATCTGAGGTGGCGGGATGGGGAGTGGCGTTTGTGGAGGTTGGTCAGGTATGAGGGGGCAAGGTTATTGAGGACTTGAGCAGGATCTTGAAGTGGATTCGGTGCTGTATGGGGAGCCAGTGGAGGCTGGAGGATGGGTGTGATGTGGGATCTGGAGCGGGAGTGGGTGAGTAACCGGGCAGCTGAGTTCTGGACATATTGGAGTTTTCGGAGGTCAGTGGAGGGAAGGCCGTAAAGGGTGCTGTTGCAGTAGTCCAGTTTGGAGGTTATGAAGGCGTGGAGAGGAGGAGAGAGAGGACCTGAGGTGGAAGAAGTATGTTTTAGTGATGTTTCTGATATGTGGTTTGAAGGAGAGAGTAGGGTCGAGGATGATACCGAGGTCATGGACTACTGGGAAGGGTGTGACTGTGTGGTTATTGATGCTCAGTGAGAAGTTCTGGGTAAAAAATGTAACCCTTTGTTACAAAGTGTGTACAAATAAATAAACAAGCTATTAAAACCAGGCTGTAAACAAGTTTAATCCTGTTGTAAGAATAGACACTCTAACATGGGGCCTAATGGAGACGGCTTTGCTTTTGGAGTCAGCCCCAAGTGGACAGGAGTAGTTCAAGGAACTACAGTTTCCTGCACTTCTGCATTGGCTTCATTCTTCAACACTGAAAGCTTGAAGCTTGATCCGACAACTACCACAGCTCAGGAAATGAAGCTGAAGCTAATGGAATATCATTACTTCTGCAGACATTTGGCATAAACTTGACCTGATTATGTCAGTCGGAGAAATGTCAGAGGATGAACACAGTTATTATAATTACACATTCATGCCTCTCCTGAGGAAAAACATGCATGTGTTTACCAAATGTTATGGTAATCCATCTATTAGTTGAGACATTTCAGTGCAAAAACACAAATGTCAGTGTTCAGTGATGCTAAAGGAAAAGTCAAGGGGTTGCCAAAGTTATTTCCATCTGGGCCTCGGGGAGCTGTGCCAAATTTAATGCAAACACATCCGATAGTTGTGGAGAAACTTCACTCAAAACACAAATCTCTTTCTAGTTGTGTTGTGTTCATGTGTTAACTGTGTTTTCTAATATCATCCTGCTGTCTTTAAACCAGCAAATATACCTCTCACTCATCGAGCACCGTGCTGTCAAACAGTTCAATTAAGATTGTTTTGGCAGATAATCATTAAATCTAAGACCGGCCCTTGAGCAGCAGTTTCATTTTCATTAAAAACATCAGAATTAGATTCAATTAAATATCATATTTTGTGCAAAGTGGTCTCATTTGCAATAATTTCAGTCTGTTTTCAAAACCAGCACTTTAATTAAAGCTGATTTTGAGTCCTACAGAAACCTTTAAATATTCTGTTGTGTGAGGACTTGGCTGAATAAAAAAGCCCGTAATAACAGAAGATGTAAGCTCATGAATAATGGGTCAATATTAAAGTGAGTTTGAAGCCAGAGACTAAAACACATCTTGATTACAGAAGCTATTAGGCTCTCTCGTGAGGTCCCCGCTCCATAAAGGCGCTGCTGTAAACAGTTGCTGTTATTTGTCTCTAAACAGCTGCCCAGACGTCTCTTCCTTTCCGTTCAATTCACCGCCTTATTACCCCAAAACTTCCATTAGCCTTCTGGGCTGCATCCCAAACACTCAATCAGTACGTCGGTATTATCTCCACTGCAGAGTGGAGTCGACGGAGTAATGTCTGTCTCATTGACTTCATTGGGACGTGGATGATAAACTGCTTTTTTAAGTTTTTTTACATCATACTGTTTGAACTGATCTAAAATAAAAACCACGTTAGCTCCAGGCTTCTCTCTTTTGGCAGCTAAACGCAGATATTCCTGTCTTTCTTGTTAGCACTTTTCACTTCAGTGGATCATTTTTATTATGCTTCATTAAGAAGGAAAATGGCCCCAGTGACCAATGATGCTGCACCTGTGGCTGCAGAGAATACTGAAAATACACAACCCTTTAAATATGTCATATCAATCATCTATTCATATAATTATCAGGCGGGTTTATAAATATATTGTGCTTTGACATCAGCAGCAACCAGCTGCACATCACAATAAAAACAGCAGTATGAGAAAGGTTCATAAAACATGAGACATCGCTCCTCAATCAAAGCATTAACAGAGAAATGAATACAAAGCAAATGCAGAAAAGCTCAAAACTGCAGTTCCTAAAGTGTCCACTTGAGGCTGGCTGCAGTAACACTGGAAATCACATACACACCCATTCAAAAGGACGATCTTTATAGTTAGAATAAACAAGTTTACAACCTGTTTAGGTCTGCACAGTTAATTTCTCAAATCTCTAATCGACACACACTGTACAGGAGTACAGTACTTGACTGTCAATCAATCTTTATTTGTATAGCGCCAAATCACAACAAACGTTATCTCAAGTGACTTTTACAAACAGAGCAGGTCTAGACCACTCTATGTCAAATTATGAACAGAGACCCAACACCAAGACAGGGTAAGACTCAGTCTGACCCCACCATGAGCATTGCACCTCGCAGTATTTATCTGGTTACAGCGGCGAGGACAAACTTCCTTTAACAGGCAGAAACCTCCAGCAGTACCAGACTCATGTTAGACAGCCATCTGCCTCGACCCAGTTGGGTCTGGAAAGAGGGATAGAGGAGAAAAAAAGAGAGAGGGAGCGGTGATAGTGATGAGACAAGTAGTAGAAGCTGTTGCCGCTGGACTCAGCTCCACCTCTTGGACTATTAGATTAAGTTGAGGCAGCATTTCCAATATGGCGAACACCAATGATTGGCTTCAAAACTCTGCTTCAGAAACAAATCGGTGACGCCACTGAGGCTACGTCGATTTTTTATACAGTCCATGTTTCAACCTGTAACTTGAACATGCTCACTTCAGTCCTAGCTCCAACTTCTGAGCTAAATTGAAGCACCATAAGAGCAGAGCTTGGATCCAAGTTGAAGCATAGATGCTCCTAGTGATGGGATTCAGGCTCTTTTTAGCGATCCACATCATTTGGCTCAGCAAGAAGCGGCTCTTTAGGCTACAAAACGACTCTTTGTTGTGCCATTCACATACAATAGCGCTTTTAGAGCCAAGCCATTAGCGACTAACACATTGCTAGCTTGTCCGTGTGATTCCAGGGATAAGAAGGATTTGAAACTACTCGACAAGCAAATATTCCACTGGGTTTAAAGAGTTAAACTCAGATCACTTCAGCTACTAAAGTCACCTGGAGCTGAGAGAGTCAGGCTCAGGTATCCTCAGCTCTCACATCAGGCTGATAGGTAATAATTAATGAACAACATCTGCCTGTGGGTGTCACGGCTCTCTTTAGAGGGGTTGCAGACTTGATCGCTCACACATGCAGCCTCATTTGAAATGCAACACATCCAATAGAGTTTAATTACAATCAAACACTCGGGCTGTTTGAGAACGTAACAACGGCATGAACGTGTTTCCTCATTAGCATGAGAAATAAATGGAGGTCATTGAATTTCTGAACAGAAAACAAAGTGATCCCTGTGTAATCTCCAATAAGAGAAAGTATGTACTTAAAAAAGGTAAGAGTGCTCCGTCAGTGTCCTTGAAATGAAACTGAAGAAGGGGTCATGTTACGTCTTTAAATCGGTCCGTGTTGGATGTTGTCGAATCGTTTCTGTCATGCCGCCGCTCACTTCTCCGTCCGTCCCGGTCTGTAAACACGCTCTTGTTTGGGCACGCTGGGTCATTCTTTAAGTGAATCGTTGGCTCGCTACAGCCGGCCAGCTCTCCATGTGAAGCATTCTCATTTGGCAAGCAAACTGCTGAGATCTTTATCCCCCGCTTGTCCTTGTTCTTTTTCCTTTGTGTCGTGGAGTTGTATGTCGGCCTTTAGAAATATTGTCAATGGGCTGAAGGACAAAAGCTGGCTCAGTAATGGTTCTGAAGAGAGACCTGGGGTGGGTGACAATGCCAAGACTGCAAAGTTGAGACATGTGTCCTTGTTAGAAATATTCAGCCAGTATTGTTGAGGAGAAACAGAGGAGCACATTGTCAGCTTTGGATGGATTGTTCATAACAGAACTCTTTTCTTTTCTCCAAAGATTCTCAAAGTTTGTTTTCTCAAAATTTTAAAAATGTGAAACAAATCTGAACAGAGTGACTGAAACAACGTATTTAAAGGGAAACAAGCTAATCAACTTAACAGCTAATTAACTGATGTGAGTTGGGGTTAGCTAGCTTTGGTAAACAAGCGCAAGAGATGGTGTTGTACCCAATCAAGCTAACAGATACTTTCTTCAGCTTTAGTAAGTGATGATCGGAGGTTAGCTAGAAAAAATAAACAAGGATAACTAATAAAAACAAGCCTTTACTAACCAACTAGGCTTAAGGCTAACTATATGTTAGCAGCCAGTTAATCAGGTTGAAGGTTAGCCAGCACAAAGAAACAAAGACCAACCCAACCAAGCTAATGGATAACTCGTCAACAGACATCAGCTTGCTGGTTAGTGTTAGCTAGCATCACTAAACAAGGACCAGAGATTAATAAGAGATCAAATCAAGCTAACACATACTTTATTTAACTTCAGTAAATGATGATTGGTGGTTAGCTAGAAAAACTAAACAAGGACAACTGATAAAAACAGCCTTTACTAACCCACCTAGCTTAACTACATGTTAAAGCCAGTTGATCTTGGTAGAAGTTAGCTAGCAAAAAACACAGAGATAAGAGGTGAATGACACCAAAGACCGACCCAACCAAGCTAACAGGTAAGTCACCAACAGTAACCAGCTTGTTGATTTGTGTTAGCTAGCACCACTGAACAAGGACAGGAGATCAATAACAGATAAAGCCATGCTAACACATAACTTTCTTTAGCTTTAACAAACGATGATTGAAGGTTAGCTAGAAAAACTAAACAAGGATAACTGATAAAAACAGCTTTTACTGACCCACCTAGCTTAATTATATTTTAGCGCCAGTTAATCTCGGATGAAGGTTAGCCAGCACAAAGAAACAAAGACCAACCCAACCAAGCTAACAGCTAACTCAAGAACAGACATCAGCTTGTTGGTTTGTGTCAGCTAGCATCACTAAACAAGGACCAGCGATTAATAGCAGATAAAACCAAGCTAACACATACTTTCTTTAGCTTTAGCAAATGATGATTGAAGGTTAGCTAGAAAAACTAAACAAGGATAACTGATTAAAACAGCCTTTATTAACCCACCTAGCTTAAGTACATGTTAACGCCAGTTGATCTTGGTAGAAGGTTAGCTAGCAAAAAACACAGAGATAAGAGGTGAATGACACCAAAGACCAACCCAACCAAGCTAACGGCTAACTCACCAACAGTCATCAGCTTGTTGGTTAGTGTTAGCTAGCATCACTAAAAAAGGACCAGAGATTAATAACAGATAAAAGCAAGCTAACAGGGATTAAGCTAATCAACTAATAGAGCGTGCCTTTGGACATTAAAAGGAAACTTAAAATGTACCTTTTTATTTTTTGGCTTTTAACTCAGAGTGATTTAAAGGATTAGTTAAAGTTTTTATTACTTCACAAAATTCTAAAATTTTGGTATTAATTTAGTTTTATTCAAATTGTACAGTTTTTTTTTTAATTCTGAAATTAAAGTCCAAACTTTTCATAAAATTACACCTCAAAAGGTTATTTTTGAATCAGCCCTAATCCTCTTCCATACCTTCATCGCCCCCTGGCTGCATATTTTCATCATTCTTGATGATATGAATATAAATATTTATACAGGACTTTTTAAAAAACTAGTTTCAAAGTCACAAAAGACAAAAACAGCAGCAGCATATGTTTAAAGCAATTAGATCTGAGTGATTCTCATTTAAATAACAAGCCCAGTGTAAGCTTTAATTTCACATTTACATAATTTGACCTCGAATGACTAAAGCAATGCTAAATGGGGAGTTAGCATCCTCCATTAAGATTCACTTTAATGTGACTTTTGTCTTTGACTTGTTGATTTTGTAGCATCTGAATGACTTTGAATCAGGACAGCAGGACAATGAAAGCAGTCTGCAGTAAGTGTTAGCATATTGTTAATTGTAGTAGAGCTATTTTCATCCTCGGCACTATAATATTTGCTCACTTAGCGTGTTTTCACCTTGCTTAAGAGATGAATCGTGACAGATAGAGTTGAGTGAAACTGAAAAGGGCCTCCGTGTGATTGAATAACCCAGAGATCGTGCTGTTACATCTTTCTTTTGAAACGTACTCAAGGTTTTTCCTCACACAGCTATTTAATCGATGTTCTAATCTGTGTGGCTCAGAGGTGTGGTGATTGAGCGGGATCCTATGGCAGCTATCGAGGGACATTAAACCATTATATAGTAATGAATCCACGGCACGTAATCACTCGAGCATGCAGAAACAGCCTGCAAGGTTTCAGCACGTGTCTTTTCTGAGAGACGAGGAGGTGTGTTTGGTATGTGTGTGTGTGTGTGTGTGTGTGTGTGTGTGTGTGTGTGTATATGTATGTGTGTGTGTTTGGGAGGATCGTGAGTGAGGGTTGTTTGTGTCAGCATGCCCCTCGCTGTCCTCCTCGAAGCTGCAGGGGGACAGATAAGGGAGGCGACCGCACCTTGTTCCAGCCAGGTCAAAAATTATTAAGGTGGAGGGACATGAAAGAGTTAAAGTCACCGCTGAGAGGACAGAGAGACGACGGTGAGAGAGAGGTGAAGAGGACGAGATGACAGCAGGAACCTTTCCTGCATGTTGAGATAATGTTCTGATTTGACGTGTCCGTTAGAGCGACACTGAAAGGACATGAGGATGACACATGAGCTGTACAGAGGAAGCTAATGCATGTCCTAATCCTGCATTGTGATTCCACTGGTCGCACTCGTCTCTCTTTTTGGGGGGTTTCAGTGTCATAAGCATTACTTGTAGACAACATACTATGTGCACGAGCATTTCTAAGAGCATGCAAGCTGGAGTTATGAAGCCCAAAGACTCCAACCATCTTCCTGCTGATCTAAAACCAAGCATGGAGGCAAAGTTGAGAGCTATCTCAGGCATGCAACCACCTGTCAGTGAAATTAACTCTTGGGCATAAAGCAGCATGATAACAACAAACTATAATGACAGAAACCAGGTTTTAGAAAATAAATTTGACGTGTATTTTGATTTTAAAGTTTGACCCATGTCCCATCTGTTCATATGGAGGAGGCTGGCTTTATGACCTGTGCTGTAGTCAGCCAGTAGGGGGAGTGAATCCGAAACTGAAGGTTTTGGTATCACCTTTGGGGAGCTGTCATGTTGTCCATCTTATTATATCATTTATAAAGTCAGACATCAGTGTTGTAGTCGAGTCACCAAACCTTGAGACTAGTCCAGAGTGTTCGAGTCCAAGTCCGGTTTGATTCCCCAGAGGAGGATCAGTATTGTGTCCGAGTCACCTGAGAAGAATCCAGATCATCTTGAAATCTTGGCTTTTGGAGCCAGCCTCTAGTGGACACTTGAGGAACTGCAGTTTGTTCTCCTTCTGCATTGGCTTCGAAGGCTGGCATTTGGTGAAACACATCAACCATCTGCAAGTTTCTGATCATGATTAATCTTTGTGTTTATTACTGAAAGTCTACCATGATCCCTCAACTCCAACTTTGTTCTTCATCTTAACTTTCTCGTCTTTTCTCGTCAGCAAATGATCGCCCAAAATAATCAGTCACCGCTTCCAGAGGCGCTGTCGTCATTAGACAAAAGCCGATGACTTCTAAGTTTGGATTCAGAGCAGCCAGATTAAAAAATGACTCTCCTACTCTCCTCCTTTTCAGTTGATTTATCACCTGTGTAACTTTTCCCTAATGAGTTTGCGTTGTTAGTCTTCCTCAATGAGGTAGAGTGATCAAAAAGTGTCCAGAAGTAAGTCACAGCATGTTCCTCTGCATGTGCCAGGGCTGATGGGATGCCACCATGTAGCCAACTGTGTGCCGATTCCCTCAGTGGTATGTCATTCATCTTCCAACAGCATAAAGTATTGAAGTACTTTTATTTCATGTTTTGATTCTGATTAGTTTCATGATCTTTTTTTTTTTAAGTTGTGTTTTTGGGCACTTTGTTTTTGCCTTTATTGGATAAGAAAGCTGGAGGGGGACAGGAAGTGTGGGGAGTAGAGAGCGGGGGTAGACACGCAGCAAATGGTAGAGGCTGGAAGTCGAACCTGTGACCACTGCAACAAGGACTAACAGCCAAAATCCACCAGATCCATGTCTGGTCCATCTCCAATCCGTCATATCACCTGATCTGATAGGTTTCTATTCTAGCCAATGTGTTAACTTCCACTGGATCCACTCCGTTGTGTTCCAGCTGTGTCTCTGATCCAGCAGGTCGGAGCCCTCCGGATCAGAGACGCAAGACTTCTACTTTTGCCGGGTGCCGGAGCACGACGCATCAATCTCAACAGAGCAGATGGAGCGGGACAGGAAGTCAGGTTTCACCAAAACAAAATGAAAACATCCGGTAAATTTTCAGAATAAAACACTCTGTGTTATCACCAGATCGTATTTCACTTAACTACAACAACAAACCAAAGTCATGATGAGCGGAGCCAGGCCTGGAGTCAACAGGTCAGAGGTTTTCAGAGGACCAGAAAGACAACATGGATGAGGAGAGGAGGAGGAGAATCCTTGATTCAGTTATTACTGCAGGAAAACCTCGGTCACATGACTCCAGCTGTCCGGAGGTCCTGCTCCGTGCTGCGTTCTGAAAACCGATCTGGTGGAAGTCCCTGGTTATACTTACAAGACAGAGAAGGAATACTAATGACTTCTTCTTTAGCCATTTTGAAAGTACCACAAGGGGTTTTGAATCAAATATCTCAAATAATCATGACTTGGTTCCCATGAACATTTAGTCCATTATTCTTTATCACAATTTTTAATCAGAACCAAATGTTTAAGGTAACCAAAGTTTGAAAGGTCTTGAGTTCATGGATGAGGTGAGGAGGAGGAGAATCCTTGATTCAGTAATTACTGCAGGAAAACCTTGGTCACATGACTCCAGCTGTCCGGTGCTCCATGCTCCATACTGAAAACACAACCGGTGGGTGTTGATGGACACGGGAGCATTGAGCCAGACCGCAGCAGATCTGGGTTCCTACCTATGGGTTCAAATAAAGTCACCTGAGCCTGAAGCTAAACATATCAGGCTCCATAGTTTTTAATTCCCCACTTTGTTCACAGTTTAAAGACGTTTAAAAACAGCAGAATGAACGAGGTGATTGGCACAGGATGCTGAACTACCAACACATCCTGTGGCGTACCATCGGACACTTTCCCATCCAAGCACTGCCGAGGATGTTCAAACTATGACCTCTGTGGACAGAAAAGAGTCAACAGATGCTTAAAGGTGCAGCTACCTGTGATTCACAGGTGAGATCTTCTTCTGGACTCTAAACGGATCACTTTGACTCCAACGACACAAAGAGCTGAAATCACAAACTCAGGGCTGACACCTCTACAGCTCCTCTTCTGTGCAGCTGACAGCGAGATGCAATCATCATGAGCTTAATTTGAAAAAGCTGAAATGCATTTCTCAGATTGAAAAAGAAATGCAACCTTGAGCTGGAGCTGCGCGATCGTATTTTCCTCCTGGATGACGTTTTTATCAACTTAAGAGAAAAATAAGCCCGAGCGACTCATTTTTCTCTCCTTATCGTCTGCTCGGAGAAGTGGGTCAGACTGTGAGATTAGGAAAGATGATGCATGGCAGAAAGATGATTTTAGCTCTAATATAATGAAAAATGAGAACAGCACGGATGGTCTCCAGATGAAACGTAACACCTCCTCGTGAATCTCCTCGGCCTGCGCGTGTGAAGCCGCCCCATTATCTCAGCGAGAGCGAGATAATGGAGCGGAGACGATGGGAAGGTGGTCTGAGTCACAGCTCTGAAAACGGAGGCACATTAATGACATCTTGTTGAAATGTAGGATGTTAAGAGGGAATAAGAAGGGCTGTTTCCTGCTTATATTATCGGTGATGTGCTTATTTTTGGACGGAGGTTTGCAGCACACGCTCACAAGGAGAAACACAGATGCTAACATGCAACCTCGGACGGGTTCATACTTAGGCAGGAAGTTAATAAGCAATCACTTCCTGGAAAAAAAGAACAATAACATCCCATCGCTGTGCAATTTTCTGTACCCTTTCAAACCAGTGCACAGCTCTGCAGAGAGAGAGAGAGGGAGAGAGAGAGAGAGAGAGAGAGAGAGAGAGAGAGAGAGAGAGAGAGAGAGAGAGAGAGAGAGAGAGAGAGGGATTCCTCAATTTGTGAAACCCACTCAGCCCTGAAGAATAAGCACTTTCCCTCCCTGCCTATGCACAGTAGAATACAGGGTGACTCATTTTTCAAGCCGGCTATTGTCAGGCCAGCAAAATACAGAGTGAGTGCTTTCTGAAGCTTAGAGCTCCCACAGCGGGAGATAAACAGCAACATGTCATCATAAGACTCAGACTGACACTCAGGCATTCCTGCATCTCACACGGATTCTGCCGTCAGGTGTAAATTAGACAAACTGGGGGCTTAGGTTGAGGGTGTTTTATTACAGTAAGGTTGTGTGAGCTGATGTTAAAGGTTGGTTCACAAACTTTGCACGACTTGTGACCTCCACTGTCCCTCAAGGTGATAAAATGTCTCATATTTCATTTAGCTGGACTGCAGAAAATTAACCTCCTACCTGCACATGTGGTTGCTGTGATAAACCTGCTGCTGCTGATGCTTTTATTAGTTAACTCCAACTAACTTTAACATTAGACCTTAACTTTGACCCCAGGAGTCGTCTGAAACTAACTAAAGAAACATTTGTATTTGCAAGGTTTTGTTTCAAATTTAACAACTGCTGTCATCCATGGACTGCACGGTGGTGCAGTGGGTAGCACTGTTGCCTCACAGCTAGAAGGTTCCAGGTTTGAATCCCCGGATGGGCAGGTGCCTTTCTGTGTGGAGTTTGCATGTTCTCCCTGTGCATGTGTGGGTTCTCTCCGGGTACTTCCTCCCTCAATCCAAAAACATGCTTACCAGGTTGATTGATCACTCTAAATTGCCAGTAGGTGTGAGTGTGTGTGTGAATGGTTGTCTGTCTCTCTGTGTTTGTAGGCTGGCGACCTGTCCAGGGTGTACCCTGCCTTCCTCCCGAAGCCAGCAGGGATAGGCTCTAGCCCCCTGTAACCCCTAATGGGATAAGCGGTCAAGATGATGGATGGATGGATGGACTGTCATCCATCTTTTTACAATTGGTAAAATATGCCACTTTAGATTACCTATTCTAAAATCTAACCATCACAACCCCATAGAGGGTCTTAACCATAGACTGTATAATAAATGGACATAGTATCCATGACGTCACCCATCTGAGCGCTGTTTGAAGCCAATCGTCAGCAGGAGCCATATTGGAAATGCTGAACTCAGCCAAACTTAGTGTAAAGATGCGGGCTTTGAGCCTCCTCGCTAACAGCTATGTGTTCCTGCCTGCCAGTGAAGTCAGCCATGTCCTTATTTGGGCAAAAACTTGGAATCTTAATATCTTCTGAACCATCGCATTAGAAAAAGAATCACCCCCCTTTAAGTGTGTGCAGATAGAGAAATTAGCACTTCATACTAAAGCTGTTTTTTGAACCAGGCTGTAAACATGTTTATTAATACTGCAAAGATCGTCTTCTTTGAATGGGTGTGTATGTGGTTTCCTGTGTTTCTGCAGCCAGCCTCTAGTGGACGCTCAATGAACTGCAGCTTAAAAAACTTTAGCATGGGCTTCATATTTTGAGACCAGAGGTTGCCGCTTGGTCTAAACCCCGACTTTGGGAATCTCTCGGTATATGTCTCGTGTCATAGGGAGCTGAGCACCAACACAGTGCTTAATCCATCCACTGCAGTGGATAGAAACACTTTTTATTTTTTTGTATCCAACAACAACAAAAAACTAACAAACAAAGAAGACACACAAAAAAGCAACACCTCCCTCTAAGTTAAAGAAAGATCCTCAGTGGGATCAGGTTTATCTGTAAGTTTCTACTTGAAAACAGGATGCCAGATGCTGTGCAGCTCATCTTTAGACTCTCTAAGTGAGAACTTAAAAAAGCATGAGGTCAGTGAGCCACATGGGCGCTTCAGGTGGGCGTGCAGATTTCCACTGTAATAAAAGCAACAATATCTTTGTGTCTTAACTCATCTACGACGCCAAATATAGAAGCTGCTGCACTGAGTTTAACGTCTACATTAATCGGCTTCGACAGCGTGCTCAAGATCAGCATTCAGTTTTTGCAGTGAAACAAACTCTGAAAGTTTGAATCCTCTGGCACGAGATTGTTGTTGTCATTGTTTGGTGAGGACGGTGAAACATTAAACTAAAGTAAACACATTTTGAGAAGCTATTTTCAAGCTTTCCATTGGAAGCTGGTGCAGAAGATCAAACTCAAAATGCATTTCCAAAACAACAATGTGGTTTCAAAGTGTTTCCCACCCCTGGTGAAAATGTTGGTGCTCTTGAAGGTCTGTTTAGAGACTCATGTCTCTTGAGTTTAATTGCAACCACACCTAATCTACATATTCTACTATACTATCATCACTCTCTCTCTTCGTCTCCCTCTATCCCAGCAGATGTGTGTCTAACATGAGTCTGGTCCTGCTGGAGGTTTCTGCCTTAAAACTGTCCTTTTTGATAAAGCTGATGGTTAGGGCTTGGAGCAGCTTTTAGTTATGCTGCTATAGGCTTAGATTGCTGGGGAACTGACACACTGGGGATCCCCTCTCTTACTTTAACTCTTCCTGTCCCATTAAAGTTACTAACCATCAACCTTTCTGGATTCCCTGAACTCCCTTGTCCCGTAGGTTTCTCTGGCTTGCTGCTGTGGACGTGCCAGACTCCAGCTGCTACAACTACTACTATCCGTCTCACCACTATCATCTCTCTCTTCATCTCCCTCTATCCCTCTCTCCAACTCGGTCTCAGCAGATGTGTGTCTAACATGAGTCTGGTCCTGCTGGAGGTTTCTGCCTGTTAAAGGAAGTTTGTCCTTGCGACTGTCACTTGATAAATGGCCTTTTTGATGTAGTTAGAGCTGGCTCAAGTTTGGACCAGCTTTTAGTTATGCTGCTATAGGCTTAGACTGCCGGGGGAACTGACACACTGGGATCCTGTCTTTCCCTGTCTCTCCTCTCTGCCTGTCTCTCACTTTAACTCTTCCTGTCCCATTAAAGCCACTAACCATAGACCTTTCTGGAGTCCCTGAGCTCCCTTGTCTCGTAGGTTCCTCTCGATCTCTGCTGCTGTGGACGTGCCAGACTCCAGCTGCTACAACTACTACTATCCCTCTCCCCACTATCATCTCTCTCTCTCTCTTCACCTCCCTCTATCCCTCTCTCCAACACGGTCTCAGCAGATGTGTGTCTAACATGAGTCTGGTCCTGCTGGAGGTTTCTGCCTGTTAAAGGAAGTTTGTCCTTGCCACTGTAACTTGCTAAATGCTGCAAAGTGCTCTGCTCATGGTGGATTAAGATCAGATCAGACTGAGTCCTGTCCGTAAGATGACTGATATTCATAAGTAATGCCATGCAGGAGCAAACAGGACCCTGGGTGACAGAAGAAGAAGGAGTGTAGGAAAGTGGACAGGTCTGATTCCAGGGCTCTGTAAATGAGCCTGCATGTCTTTAACTCACAGCTCTCTGTGGTTTCACCCTCCGGCTATATTTTACAAATGGTGCCGTCAAAAAGCAACCATCGTCCTGATTTGTAGTCACCACTTTGCTAACGGATTGCTTCGAGCGGTACATTATATTTCTTGTGGATGCTTCTAATCACAGAAACCATGTGTTACTCAGCTGAAGGCTTTCAGAGAGAGGCAGAGGTACTAAACTTGTATGAGTGTGATGTAGGTAAACATGAAAGCTGTGTCAGATATATGTTTGACTGAATAAAAGATGTAGTTATTGTATCCTAACACAGCCTACAGTCTGGATCCTTGCCCTCCTCTCTCTGCGGTGGAGGCACACCCAGCCTTCAGGAATGGAGGGCCTCATTGTTAGAGTCTGCACTGTATTACATTTCGCCGTTTATTTGCCCAGCGGCTGCTCTCTGACCCACAGGGCAGCCGCCGTGCTGACAAATGAACGGCCTCTCTCTGTTACACCTGGTCACAGTATGTCAGTGTGGCGCCTATAGATCCAGTACGCCACACACAACGAGGCACATGAAGTGAACACACAAAGAGAGAGAGAGTTATTCCTCACGGCAGAGTGTCACGAGAGAAGAGGGGAAAGGGTAAATACTCAAAGCAGATCTCCTGCTGGCGTTTTGCTCTGCCTGTTCGGACAAAGACGTGGAATACAACAGCGTCTAGGATACTTAAAGGCGGGTTGAGTGTGGAAATGTCTAAAATAAGGACCATTATAAAGATCAGGAAACAGAAAACACTGAAAACTGAGCACAATTTATCTTACATGGCTAAACTCAGGAGTCTGCTGAGTGTGGCTACAGTTAGCAGAGCTAGCACCACCAGCCTTTAGTCCTCATGCCTGTGCTGGTTCCTCATGTCTCTGGTGGAGTGGTTATATGTCTGTTTAACCAGACACAGCCTACATATAACTTCATCTCCATTTACTAAATCAACATACTGACAAACCACGCCGTGCTACAAGACGACATCTGTCCCCTGTGTTTGTTTACATCCAGGTAGTAGAGCTTTAGAGCATCATGGCAGCAGACATTAACCAGAGCTAAAGCTGAGACACAACATATGACCAACATTTAAGGTGTGTAGTTATCAAAATACTATAATAGTTAGTTTAATAATCTAGAAATCTAAGTGTGGGAGGGAGGCAACGTTTAACCATCCAGTCGACTAAACATGAACATCCTTAGTGGACCTAACGTTGATGGTTATCAGGTCATTTTCCACACAAAAGCAACACATTCAGTTACTTATTACCTACACTGAGTCATCTAATGTTTGCATTGTGCATTTAGCCACTTAGACAGGAAGTATATTACTTGAACAGCTTGAAGCTCAAGGAGCTGGTGTCAGTTAATGTTTTCAAATCTAAAAAGAAAGAACTAGAAGTAGAATCTTTAGGATGTTGCTGTTTTTAGTGTACCTTGTAACTACTATATAGGTGCGCATAGGCTAAATCCACGCCCATGATGGGATTCAAACACTTCACCGCCTCAATATGAAGTTTTAAAGTAATACTACAGTTAATATGTATCTTATTGAAGACACTTGTGTAAAGTTCTTAGTTTGATCAGGTGAAAAACACACATCACACCACGTCTGTTTTTAAACATCTAAAGGAAACCAGTTGTTGCCTCGCTGCCTCCGATGCCAATCCCCTCTCCTGTCACCAAGACCAAGCACTGCACCTTCCACACATCCTCAACTCTGACTCTCTTTACTTGTCCAAAAACCACCTCAAGACCTTCCTGTTTAAAAACACCTACAACATATGACCTCTCCTCCCTCCTCTCCTCTGTCTTTGTTAAGTTTTCATTTACATTTTTTGCACTTTATTTAAAGCATCTTTGAGTACCCAGAAAAGCACTATATAAGTCCTATTAATTATTATTTTTATTATGAACTATAGGAAGTGTTCAGTGAGGATGATTAGGAATGAATCCAGCTTTGATTAACTCTGAGAAAACCGAGTGAACAGTCAACAGTGAGGCGTGATAAAAATAAAGTCAGAACTGGGAGACGATGTGCCGCTTGGTTTCCAGAGACTCCCTCATGTGTTTGGCGTGCAGGCATTCTGAATCCAGCCTGAGACGGGCGGACTTCGCCTCTTACAATCAAACTCCTCTAATTAATTCCATATTGGCTGAGCTGCCGTCAGTTATGGGAATATTGGCGTAATTCCCACTCACACTTTTACAGTTTCTGTTTGATTTACTCATTAAAATCTGCTCGATCGCTTCAGCTGCCAACATCCAGAAACAGTAAAATGTTAATCTGCTCATTTAATTAAATGATCAATCACTGCAGTGCACTTATAGCACCCAGCTTCACCAGCAGGGGAGGGGGATCCTAGAGTCCTGGAAGAGAACCCTGCCCTGCTTGTTTTCCAGTTGTATAAAGGATGGATCAAACTGAACAGCCACATGTAAATAAATGATTCATCTGTAAGTCTGTTGGAGTTATTCGGAGTAAAGACAATTTTGTTTTCGACGTTGAAATTTAAAGATGAGGCGAGTTTTTCATTTCCCTCGCCCTCTCTGACTCTCTGTGGTGATTGGGACTGAATCCAGGTTTCATTTCTGTGTGTGATGGAGAAATTGATTTGTTGACAAGTGAAGCAACAAAACAGGGGAAACATTTTGGGAGGCCATATGAGGGAGAAGAAACACAATTTGGTAAGTTGTTATTGGAAAAATGTTCTTCTGTAGGAAGCTAAAAAGAAACAGAAAAACTTGTCCCCCTCTGGAATCTAAAGGTAATTACTCAGGATGCAGCAAAGAAGATTTATGAACAGATAATCGATAAGAACGTGGTCCGGATCACCGATAGGATCAGATTACCTTTTGTTGCTGCTGTTGTTTCTAAATTCAGTATTTTCAAATGTGTCGTTTCTGCACACCTGAGAAATAAAGGCTGAAATTTAAAGAGCAAAGATGCCTATATATTAATATTGTACACTTGCAATCCTAGCTGAAAGGCTATCATTAACACACAAAGAAATAAGAGTTCTATTAATTCAGTCACTGTGAACCCGAGCTCTCCTGTGCTGCAGTAACGTCTTCATCCAGCCACTGGGCCGTCAGACTCAGCATCATCGCTGGACTAACGTCAGAAGTAGGTCCATGGTCAAACTTCTGTCCCTGACGATGATGTGGATCAGACTGTGAATGTGTGTAGAGATCACATCATGCAGGGCAGGTAGGGACACGTCTGCAGAGTAGACTCAGGACACTTTTCATCACCATTGATCATCAAGGGAGTTTGTCATTCAATGCTTTAGCTTTGGGTCATCTCTGCTAAACTTTCTGCAGCTCTCAGATAGGGATGGGCAAGGATTTTTGAATATTCGTTCACTTTGTAAAAATTTAAGAGTTACTGCAAATATTTTCTCACTCTAAAAGTGAAATTTGTCATCATTTTTACCGGTGCCTGGTTGTAATACGGTATTCCCACCAGACGGTGGCTACAGAGCGTCTTAAAGTAACAGAAGAAGAAGAATGCTAACTGCATTAAATAGCAAAAGAAGAAAACATTAGCCACAGTTGTGGCGATTTTCTCTTTTTCTGAATCTCACACTACTACACACGTATTTCTAGAGACTGAGCATGGCTGTAAAATGTAACACACACGCCACGCCGCGTCACAGAAACACCGACATAAAGATCGAGACAGACGCTGCTGGTTAACACGACTGCCACACAAACAGGCCGTTAACGGGACTGATGTGTGTGTTTGTGTGTGGGGTGTCTATTTCAATAATCGTCGAATAGATGCCAACGATTATCCACTAGGCTTTTGGCTTGACATGCCCATCCCTACTCTCAAACTGTTGGATGAATCAGCACTACAGCACTCACCATTATTCGTTGGTGCTAATGCTAGCTGCGGCTAATGCTGCTTCATATTTTGACTTCTCAGGTGACTTAAAGATTACTTGTGTTAAACTTAAGGCCTTCTTTTCACCTCTCTGAATACTTGCGCCTCATGTTTTGCTAGTTGCAATCATATTATCCTGCTCAGAAAAAGTGAAAACATCCACATCGGTGACACCATTTTTATTCTCTTAACAGCTTGTTGAGGGGAGTTCTTCTTCTCTGGATGCACTGAATGGATTGCATACCGCCACCAAGTGTGTTCGAATATGTAAACTTCATTCATCAGACGGGTGTTAATCGCGCCTCTTCAGTAGTGACACTTTCATGTCTTCTCAAACCTTGACTCACCTCAGTGGGAGTTCCCTCTCTTTATTTTCAGCCGCAGCACATTTCCTTTTCATAAAGCTGTTTTGTTTGGTGTTTTGGACCCTCCTGTTGTTTTTGTGGACTTTTCCTGGAGTCACTGAACGTATAACCTGAAATCAGTTTCATTAGATTTATTGTAGGCGACCTTGTTTTTATCACAGGAGGACAAATTTCCACCCAGAAATAGACGCCGCATCTGCTGGAGTTTGTTTAACCACGACGCCCTCATGGCAGAAGTCTGTTTTATTAATCTTGTGTTTGCTGCTCTGACTCATACTTCAAACACCGCGGTGCATAGTGTGGTAGTAATGTGTCATGAAAACCGTGCCACAACAGATCTACTGCGGAAACAGAACTGTTACTGCAGCAGTCTGAAGGAATAATCGGAGATATCACCTGAAAATAAAAACACAACCTCCTGACTGAGTTTAGATCAGACTCCTCTGTAGTCCTGTTCTACCACTGATACTGTAGACCTGTGAGCTCAGACAACATGTCCTGAGTTAATGAAGGTTAAACTGTAACTAGTTTGATCAAAAACAAAATCCTGAGTAACATTTTCGTCTTCTGTTTTTCTGGCTATCGTCTCTTGAGGCATTAATCTGGTCGGTTATTTAGTTTAAGACTAAATGTCTGCTTAGATAACATAAATAGTTGGTCTCTTTGGGTTTTGGCCATCCAAACTAAAGCTTGAGAGTTGGGTGCATTTGTAAGGGACTAATTTCAGCTGTGGATGAATACATACTTATTGCACTAGTGGATTATTCTGATATCTGAAATGCATTGTGTGATCCAGTAAAATATAATTAGAGTGGGTGTATTTAGGGCCTGTGTCCACAAGCAACGTTTTTCACTAAAACATGCTCAGCATCAGGTGTCTTCCTCACTACATTCACAGCAGCGTCTCTTGAAAGTAGCTCAACTTTTCTGACACTGCAGAGCTCGTCAATGTCACTTCTCCATCATCAACCAATCAAAATTAAGAAGCTGGATGGGGCGCCATTGGCTTGGTTTAAGCCATAGACTGTATAAATAAAGGACGTAGTATCTGTGACGTCACCCATTTGCTTCTGAAGCGCTGTTTTGAGGCCAATCGGCGGCAGCCATATTGGAAATGTTGAACTCAACTTAAGTGCTGTTGAGTGAGTGTGAGGTAAAGAGGTGGGCTTTGAGCCTCCTAGCCAACAGCTACAGTGTTCCCGCATGTCAATCAAGTCAGCTGTGCCTCTTGTAATGGAAAACTCGTAATCTCAATATCTTCGAAATTGCCGAGTTATGAAAAAAATTCATCCCCTTACAGTGTGTGCCGATCAAGAAATGAGCTATCCAGACTACACTCGTTTTTTTGAACCAGGCTGTAAACATGTTTATTTCTGCTGTAAAGATCGACTTTCCTGAATGGGTGTGTATGTGGTTTCCGGTACTTCCGGAACCAGCCTCAAGTGGACACTTGATGAACTGCAGCTAGTCCTCGTCGCAGTGCTCGCTGGTTGAACTCCTGGCCTTGACCATTTGTTGCAAGCCCTCCCCAACTCTCTACTCCCCACATTTCCTGTCTCTCTTCAGCTGTCCTATCCAATAAAGACAGTACCCCAAATCCAACCCAATTAATCAATCAATCAATCAATCAATCAAGAAGGGGCGGGACTTCTGTTGGGCTAGCTGTAGAGCTGTTGCTAACACTACGAAACTATTTAGATCAATCATTTTTTATTCTTTATTTTCTTTAAGATATGTTTTTTGGGCGTTTTCGCCTATATCTGACAGGACAGCTGAAGAGAGACAGGAAATGTGGGGATTAGAGAGTTGGGGAGAACATGCAGTAAATGGTCGAGGCTGGAATTGAACCTGCCACCTCTGCGACGAAGGCTATAGCCTCTGTATATGGGGCGCACGCATAGACCGCTAAGCCAATGGCGCCCCTCTTTCAATCATTTTAACGTTTTCTTTGTAAAACACCATCAAAAACAAACAAACATGAAGTCATCAGTTCACTTTAAAACAGACTTCATGGTCACTGCAAGAGAAGCAGAAATGCTGCTGGACAACATTTGAAACCTAGCAACAGGAAGTGCTGGTGATAAGCGCTCTTAATTGAGGTCAAGAACACTTCCAGTGCACAAACTGGCGTTAATTCAGTAATGACAGAAGATGTCTGTGCAAACCGAGCAGCTTTTTAATGGTTTTTCTCCAAATTTGTAACAACAACAGAGCTGTACTGCAGGGAAGCATGATTAATATTGACTCATAAGACAGTATTTGCTGAGTAGATTGTATTTTTGGAATTGGAGGAGATTTGATTGAAATAAGAAAAATAAGGCACCTTCAGGTGATTTGTAGTGCACCTTTCTTGACACTGTAAGAGCTTGTAGAGGCAGATACAGGCATGAAATACGACTTAATGCAAAACAAGCCAAACTGAATAAAGATAAAGCTTTTAGAAAGTCGTTTTATATGGTAATATCGTTCAACCCTTAAGACCTGGACCATTTTTGGGGGGCCAGACTGGCGCCAGACTCTCCTGAATTTAGTTTGAATATTGTGCAAAAGGTCGCACTGAATAGCATCTGCACATCCCCTCAGTCAGTGATGCAGCCGATTGGAGGAGACGTCTCCCTTTCTCCTCACCTTCATCCTTTTCTCTTCCCATCCCTTTTCACAGTTTTGAGTGCGTCCATAAGATTGTGAGTAGTTTTAGTCATAGTTTAGTCATAAGTTTGCATTAGTAGTTCATTATCATCATTTATGTTCATATATTGTGTTGTATAGAGAAAGTTTATAGTTAATTGATTGGTGCCACTATGTCAGACATGCAGCATGAGCATGCAGGGTCCACTTAGGGACCGACAGCATTTTCTTGTGTTCTATGTCTGTGTGTGTGTATGTGAGATAGAGGTAGTGGCTGTCATTATGATAATTAGAAATAATTAAAAAAAATAAGATAACAGAAACCACCACACACCTTCACTTTCATGTTCACCATCATAAGTAAAAATCAATGTCAAAGGAAATAAAAGGAGTGGAAACCAAAAGAGTGTGTCACCATCGAATATCTTTTCATCTATGTTCTGACCGGACAAACTGTGACGATTGCAACCCTACAGATAAAATCATCAGCAAGTAGTTCATCTCCCTGAGGTCTCAAGTGTGGCATCTGGTACACCACCGCCTCTTTTACAAATATGCTGAATGAGACAAATGTGGTATCAATGGAAAGCTAAGAATATCCGCTGTACCTGAGTTTTTAAAGCTTTTTGATAAGATCAGCATTTCAAAAGTTATCAAACATTTAAGAAGAAGTAGCCGCCGCCGGCTTGTCTTTGAGGGCTATGGATGACAATTAAAAGAGGTAGCAGAGCCAGCTATCTGAGGCCTATTAGCTGCTTACTCTAGAGTTCAAAGTGATAGGCAGATAGGTTGATTAGGTACCCACATAGCTCATGGTTAATAAAATCTTATTAAAGTAAATCAAAGAAGTGTTAGGTAGTCAGGGGACTGATGGAGATGTGTCTAAACCTCTGGGTAACGTCCGTCTGCTGCATCTTTTCCTCCAGCTGCAGGCGGTCTGAAAGCAGAGGAAGTCTGCTGCACGCCAAACAAGACGACACAAGGGCTTTAAGATCCTGACGGGACACCAGTGATCTTATTTTGGGAACTTTTCAGAGTCAGATAAAACACTAAGAGAAAGTAGAGAGTCTGTGGGACTGAAACGGAGAGAGGGTCGAGTGAGAGGATTTATCAGAGTTAGCTGAAGAAGTTCTCTGACTCCTCACAGAGTACATACAGTCCCCTCCAAAAGGATTGGAACAGTGAGGCCAATTTCCTTATTTTTGCTGTAGACTGGAAACATTTGGGTTTGACACCCAAAGATGAACATGAGACAAGAGATCAACATTTCAGCTTTTATTTCCAGGTATTTACATCTGGATCTGATACACAACTTAGAAGATAGCATTATTTGTAAAGGAACACCACATTTTTAGGTGAGCAAAACTATTGGAACAGATACACTTCAAATAAATGAAAGCGAATAAGACTTAATATTTTATTGCAAATCCTTTGCCTGCAATAACAGCATCAAGCCTGTGATCCATTGACATCACCAAACTTTTGCATTGTTCTTTTGTGATGCTTTTCCAGGCTTTCACTGAAGCCTCTATCAGTTGTTGTTTATTATGGGGGGTTACTCCCTTCAGTCTCCTCTTTAGCAGGTAAAATGCATGCTCTATAGGGTTTAAGTTTGGAGATTGACTTTTAAAGTAATACTACAATGATGGCAGCAGCAAAATGAACTCGGCAGTCTACAGAAACATTCTGTCTGCCAATTTAAAGAAATATGCAACCAAACTGATAGGGAGATCCTTCATCATGCAGCAAGATAATGACCCCAAACACATTGCAAAAACAACATAGGAGTTCATCAGGGGCAAAAAGTGGAAGCTTTTAGACTGGCCAAGCTTTACAAATAATGCTATCTTCTAAGTTGTGTATCAGATCCAGATGTAAATACCTGGAAATAAAAGCTGAAATGTTGATCTCTTGTCTCATGTTCATCTTTGGGTGTCAAACCCAAATGTTTCCAGTCTACAGCAAAAATAAGGAAATTGGCCTCACTGTTCCAATACTTTTGGAGGGGACTGTATATCGTCCGGCCTGCTTTAAGCTAGGAAAAATATGTTCTAACACCAGACTTCTCCTTAAAACGCGTGCATAAATCTGAAGAAGTGATTACACACAAGCTGCACTTCAGATGATTGCACCGAGTGTGAAAGTGGCCAACGGAGAAAGAGTCTGAAAAGTTGCAGCTAATCTGTTTCTTTAAGTTTCTCTCAAACACAGATGGTGGAACATGCTAAAGCAACGCTCTCTTAATGTAATGATATCCTCGTTAAACAGATTTACACCGTGTTCCTCTGTGGTTTTTCCACCCTGGATCAATCTGTTCGCACAGTGAGAGAAGCACGCAGCAGAATCCTCTGATGTGCAGTGAATAAGTGAGCATTTGGCATCAGCAGAGTGACGAGCCACATGTCAACCTCTGGCAGCGTTTAGCTGAGGCAGCCCGGCGAGGGATTCAAACACACGCTGCATTAAGAGGAATCAAACAGCAGCCTGCTTTCCTCTTTATGCCATCTGATCCAAGTCATGTTCATGCATGCTAATGATGCTTTGAAGGGTGTGTAGTCATTACTGCAGCTGCCAAATGATAATTCTCTTCATTTTTACACATAAGGTGCCCAGCGTGTGTCGGTATGTATAGATTTAACCGTTTAACAAGCAGCAGAGGGACAACGTTTACAGCTGGCTCAGAAACACAGTGAAGTTTATCATCTTAATGTTACGACACGTCCACCAGGAGGGATTTAAAACTTAAACTGAAGCTTAAAAAGAGTTTAAATCAGACTCAGAGTCACACAGTGGACATACAGATGAATATAAATGAATGTGGAGCCATGTTAGATAACCTGCAACTTTTGGAGGATGTAAATACACCAGCAGGTGAAGAAGCTGAGTGATGTAAGCAACACATTGTAGGATTAACCATGTAATTGGTTCTATGAGCCGCCCTTTACTACCTTTTTGTAAATCTACAAAGTGGGTGTCATCCTATAAACCACTGAGACCAACAGAGTAAGATGCATAGAGACTTACTTTGTTGTTTGTAGTTTACCCAGAGGATGGCGCTCTAAGGAGCAAGAAGCTGCCTCTTTGCCCAAAGCCAGTGTTGCCAACTCCTCAGTGAGGAAAGTAGCTATTGGCTGTCCAAAAAGTCGCTATAAGTCGCTAAATGACGTCATCACTTAATTTGCATAATTCAAATTATAATGGACGCTGCAGGAGAGACGAGGGGAGACAGAAAGAGAGCAAAACACCCTAAAGATGTTTATAACTACACTTAGGAGCCTACAACAAATCAAAGTAAAACATTACATTTTTCAACCATAACATTTTCTACATTTTTATTGTATACAATCTACATTAACTATGTAAATGGACCAAAAGGAGACAGTAGGTGGGATCAGCCAGCAGTGTCTTCATACATGTGTGATACATTTGCAGTCTGAATGCTGAGGGGTGAACTCCTCCTGGTCTGAACGCAGCTAGGAGGGACTCACAGCAGCATCTACCGCTCGTTGAGAACGATACAGTCACAAAAAGTCTCCTTTTAACACCAGATAGAGTCGCTAGATTTGTTGCTAGTCGCTTTTTTGAAAAAGAGTCGCTAAGTTGGCAACACTGCTCAAAGCATGCTTGGATATGAAGCGACGGAAGCCAGACTAGCAGGGTCATGGTTTGCAAATATTAGAACAGTTCAAAAATCAAATAGTTCATTCCATTATCTCATCTTTAAAAGCTGTCTGATTGTAATGCAGTACATTCGCCAGGAGGTGGCAGTAGCTCGTCTGAAAGCTGCCTGATAACCACCGTTAAATAACGACAGAAGACGAAAACATTCGTGCCAGATGACAGGAAAATGGTGCCATGATATGAGTTTCAGAACCAGATGAAACCTCAAAGACGTCTTAAAGACTACGTAGAACAAACAATAAACAAAAATGAGGTCAGCTTCAACACCAGACACGAACGCCACAATGGAAGGATTTCACCTGCTGTGGGCGGACAGGATACAGGAGAGCGGGACTGGGCGGGCTGGTGAAGAAGGCCGGCTCAGTCCTGGACCCTGTGGAGGTGGTGGCTGACAGGAGAGTTGTTGCCAAGCTGTCGTCTCTGATGGACATTTCTTTCCTAAATATATTCTTGTTGAAATTCTTGTTCTGTACACCTTCTTGTGTGCTGCTGTAACTCCATGAAGTTCCCTGTTGTGGGACGAATAAAGGAGTATCTTATCTTATCTTAAATAACACAAGGTTAAACTAATATATCATAAGTCTGTGACGGAGAGCAAGGCACCTAGCAGAGATGGGGACTCCTCAGTGACTATCAAACTGTGTTTTTCACTTTTTAATAACTTAAATGATTTGTGTAATCATGTGCCTCATTTCCTAAAAAATCTAACAAGGGACAAGGACTGCAAATTAGCCGACCAACACTGCATCAGTTAGACTTCCATTAGCTGTAACAATGCCTGCATGTCTCTGTTGAATAAACTGATGGATGGACACACAAAACTCTCACACAAGACTACATTTAAACTGTCTTCCCTCCACAAATGATGCCTCTCACACACAGATATGACTTTTATTCTGGACTCTGTTGTTCTTGGTGAAACCTTTTCTTTGGCCTCACCTCTGCTGGCCGGCGACAGAAAGGTCAGCGCTCCCCTGCACGGATGAAAGGTTTCACTCCAGCTGTGGCAGGCTTAAAGGTGTCTGCTTACACTTCTTTAGCGAGGCACTGAGCCCAGACCTTCTACACTCTGACCTTTCTGATGACGCTCGTGCACATGTGTAAAACTGTTTACATGTGGGGCGATGTTTTCATGTGAAGCACTATTTTTGAGTTTTTGTGTGCAGCACTGATTTTACAATTTTTTGTTCCTGTGTGTGTCCGGAGATCCGACTTGTAACCATGGTCGCATTGTTTACATATGAGATCAGCTGTTAGCATCCCATAGCATGTCGATGCTAAATAATGCTAGGCCCGATGTTCCCTGCGAGCTGAGGAGAAGGAGGCAAGGATGACGTGCTGGTTCTGAGGTGCAAGCTAAGAAAAGATGACATGGACCTGCTAACCCAGCACCAGAGGGAATACTGGCAGAGTAGCATCATGCTAACAGAGCTAACACCGGACATGAACGCCACATTGGAAGGATTTCACCTGCTGTGGGCGGACAGGATACAGGAGAGCAAGACTGAACTAACTGGTGAAGAAGGCCAGCTCAGTCCTGGACCCTGTGGAGGTGGTGGCTGACAGGAGAATTATGGCCAAGCTGTCGTCTCTGATGAATCTTTCTTTTCTATATATATTCTTGTTGAAATTCTTGAACTGTACACCTTCTTGTTTGCTGCTGTAACTCCATGAGTTTCCCTGTTGTGGGACGAATAAAGGAGCATCTTATCTTATCACTGTTTTCAGGTGACATCTAAGTTTTGGAGTTCAGGTCCTCGTACTGATGCTGCCTGAACAGCTTCATAAATCATGTTGCTGATGGTAGATATAAAGTGGAATCTGCTGAATTTATGAGTCATTTTAATAGAAATTTCCGCTCCCTGGTTCCTTCTCTCCTTCCTTATATTTGGCATTCAAGGCTGACCAGCTCTCACAGCATTTCCTCCAAACTGACCATAAATACCAAAGCTATAATCCTCCCTTGTGCAGAGTCTCCTTGAGAGTAAACTTTACTGCTGTGAGCTGAAAAGGACAACATGCTTCACAAACCTCGTCTGAATCACCGCTGTTACAAAACCACTAGTGACGGTGTTTACGAGGAGGGACCAGTAGCTGCGGCCTGAATCGATGATGCATGGAGAAGGGCTGCTGGTGAGTAAAGTGCAGCGGGGTCGAAATAGGACAAATGTGCGTGGACACAAACACGCAGAGACACAGAGTGCAGATGTCTGCGGGGGACAGGATGATCTAATATGTGTCTGCAGAGAGGACGAGGACGGGGGAGGAGGTTAGGGGGAGTCAGAGTTAAAGGTGGAGCCCTTTCTTTCAAGCGGAGGTTAAAAGCCTCAGAGGCGGCGACCCTGCTTTGAAAGGTTCCCGGTTGGGGCTGGTAAACAGGTGTTACAGCAGCTGTAATAGAAGAGTTCCTGGCCTCGCCGTGTTGGAGGGAGACGGGGGAGAGGGGTGAGGGTACAGTAGAGTTCAGACCTCCATCAGTGACGGCCTGCAGGGACAGGGAGCGAGCATTCCTTCACACTAATGGAGCTATTTGGCTAATAGTTCATGTGAATCCGTCCTCCAGCAGATCAGATCTAATGTGCATTAAACATTACAGCTGAACTCTGAGGTTCACACACGACCACTTCTTCAAACATCAGAGTCTGGGAGATTATAAAGCAGCTGAGGGTTTATTATATCTGAAGGTAGTATTAAAGATTTTTATGTTTGGCTGTTTTAAGTTTAATTGAAGTCACAAAATGTATAAAATTAAACATTGACGGGGAAAGAAAGGTTCAAGAACATGATTTAAGTGGATCATTACGCTTTAATTAAACTTCATATTACAGGTTCAGATCAATTATAAATCCTGTTTAGCTAATAGCTTTGTAAACGGCTCATTTTAAAGAGAGTGGCAGGTTTTATTACTTTCTTTATAAGTCAAGAATTAACAGGAATAAAGTCGTAACTCAACGAGATTAAAGTCGTAAATTAACGGGTAAAAAAGTCGTTATCTCAGGAGGATTAATTAGTATACAAAGGTCAAAGACGTACAAGCAATAAATTATAAAATTTACAATCATTTTAAAGAATAAAGTCATAAATCAATTATATTCAAGCTGTAGAAATACAGGTTAAAATGTCACAAACTCTCAAGAAGAAAGTCAGAAATATGTTTACAAAATTAAAGCCGTGAATTTACAGGTGAAAAGTGGTAATCTAACGAGACTAGAATTGTAAAATGACGGGATTAAAGGTCTACTTTTATGAGAATAAAGTTGTTAATTCAAAAGAATAAAATCATGAATTCACAGGTAAAAAAAGTCGTATCAAGAGAATGAAGTCATGTGAGAAAAAAAGTTGTAAACTCTTAAAAACAAAACCATAAAGGGACAGTCGCAAATACACAAGAAGAAAGTCAGAAATATGCAAGATTGAAGTTTGAAGTTAACCAGATTAAAGTCGTGAATTTACAGTTAAAGATTCGTAATCTAACGAGACTTGAGTTGTAAATTGACAAGATTAAAGATGAAATTTATGAGAATAAAGTCGTTAATTCACAAGAATAAAGTCATGACTTTGCAGGTTAAAAAAAGTTGTAATCTCACATGAATAAATCGTATCAAGAGAATGTCGTCGTGTGAGAAAAAAGTCGCAAAGACACAAGAAGAAATTTAGAAATATGCAAGACTAAAGTAAAGAAGAAAGTCGTGAGAAGTTAACAAGATTAAAGTCGTGAATTTACGGTTAAAATGTTGTATTCTCCAAAGACTTGAGTTGTAAATTGATGAGATAAAAGATTTGATTTTATGAGAATAAAGTTGTAAATTATTCAGATTACAGCCCTGAGTTTACAGGTTAAAAAAAAAATCCTAATCTCACATGAATAAAGTTGTATTAAGAGAACTAGTGGTACCAGAAAACAGTTAACTCAAAGGAATAAAGTCATTAAGAAAATAGTCGCAAATAAACAGGAAGAAAGTAAAAAATATGCCAGAATAAAGTCGGAAATTAAAGAGGGATTACAGTCCTGAGTTTACAGGTAAAAAAATTCCTAATCTCACATTAATAAAGTTGTACCAAGATAACTAGTGATACAAGAAAACAGTTGTAAACTCTCAAGAATAAAGTCATAAAGAAAGAAGAAGAAGAAAGTTAGAAATATGCAAGACGAAAGTCTAAAGTTAACGAGATTAAAGTAGTTAGTTTACAGTTAAAAAGTCTAATCTCACGAGATTTGAGTTGTAAAATGATGAGATTAAAGATTAAATTTATGAGAATAAAATTGTTAATTCACAAGAATAAAGACACATCTTTGCATATAAAAAAAAGTCATATTCTCACATGAATGAAGTCGTATCAAGGAAGTGAAGTCGTAAACTCTCAAGGATTAAGTCCAAATTTGTGAGAATAAAGTCGAAAATTAACAAGATTAAAGTCATGAATTGAATTTGTCATGAATTTGAGGGTAAAAAGTAATAATCTATTGAGACTTAAATTACAAAATTATGAGATTAAAGATGACATTTTATGAGAATGAAATTGTAAATCATTAAGATTACAGTTCTGAGTTTGCAGGTAAAGAAGCTGTAATCTCATAAGAATAAAATCACATTAAGAGAATGAAGTCGTACAAGAAAACAGTTTTTAATTCAGGTTTGAAGCCGAAAGAGAAAAACTTGTAAATGTACAAGAAAAAAGTTGGAAACTTGCAAGAATCAAGTCGGTAAAATGAAAAGATTAAAGACATAATTTAATGGGATTAAAGTGGTAAATTTATAATTATGAAGTACTCGTTTTTCTAAGAATAAAGTTTTAATTTCATGAGTGAGAAGTCCTGATAACAGACTTCATTAATCTATTTAAAAACCCTGAAACCAGGGTAACAACAAAGGCATCCAAAACGAGGATCGACTTTAAAATAAGATACAGACTCATCAAAGACTCAATTTATAACTTTACTCTCATAAATTTAAGACTTTGTTCAACTTTAAACTTTTACTTAGTAGATGTGGTCTGAATCAGGTTCCCGTGTGAACTGACGTGACCCGGTCCTGCTTGTCTAAAAGAAAAACAGGACAGACGTCACACGCAGCGTCGTGTTTACTTTCATAAACACGACGGCCTCTGAGGTGAGCGTGGTGTGATTCTGAAACTGATGTTAAGTTAAAGCTGACAGATCTCTGAGCAGCTGACAGCGAGGAGGAGGAACAACCTCCATCACAGCTGTCACCTCCACCTGCCCGCCTGAGCAGAGCTGCTCGAGCGTCACTCTACAACAACAACGTTAAGGTTGGATGTGTTTTAACCCTGCTGATACGACTGAGGAGAAAACCACTCACCCTGATCTGATGAAGACTGAAGAAGAAGAATTCAGCTTCATTTAGAAACCTCTCTGACCTCACTCCATCTCCACAGCTGCTTACAAAAGTCTCTGAACTTTAGTGACCTCAGAAAACTCTCCTCCAGAGCACCATGCTTTATGCAACAAACTCTTAGCCTTTAGATATTTGTACACAAGCGCTCTTCTTCTTCTTCCTCTCCAGCTTCACTCAGAAACTTAGATGTGCTCATGAAAGTGTCTCTCCCTCTGCAGCTCATGGTGCTGTTTGCTTTTGTAGGTCATGGAGTCATCAGTGTTTCAGCTGAGACTGTTTCATAACTCCTCACACTGAGTACAAACTTAAATGATGCAGGATGCGTCGACTCCAACTGGATTTAATAATCACAAGGGTGCAAAAGGACTCTGAAGATCACGCCTGAGCAGACATGAAGAGTTCAGACTGAAGGAGAAACCTGAATCACGCCTCTAAAGAGTTAAAACTTCAGCTTCCTGTTTGTGTCTTCCTCTCCATCTTGGCTGATCTCCTCTCATTGTGTATTGTCGTGTACTCACTCAGCTCTGCGATGCTGCCCACCCGTGTTGCAAGCAGCGACTGCTCCAGCGTGCGGAGCTCGGCCTGCGTGTATCCCGGACACTCCCCGCCCCTCCCCGAGCGCTGCTGGTCCCGGTGCAGGTTCAAGCTCTCCGGCAGGCTCAGCACACCTGCAAGAGGAAACACAAGAGTGTGGGGAGAAAAGGTCAGAAACTGGAAGGATGTATGAAACCTCTGGAGGGAGATAAGTTTTTCATCTGCTGCATATTTCAGCTTCTCGCTTCACGCTGGAGCCAAATTAATCATCGTCTTTGTGGAATAACGGGGGGAATGCAGAGCAGGGTGAACGCAGATCAGCACTTTGAGTTTAATATTCAAAGCAGAGCTGCTTAGCAGGACGGAAAAACCCAGATCAATTTCACATGCAGGAGCCAGGGAGCAAACATTTGTTTAAATGATTAAACATGGAGACACAGTCGCAGGTTAGTAACGTACTTCTTTATTTCAGGTGAAGAATCACAGCTGCTCTCAGGAAGACAAACTCAGACTCACTCTTTAACGAGAGGCAGGGAAACTCAGTCATCTCTGGTGATGTGCAGCTCATCGGTTTTTATATTAAACTTACATAATTCAACGTTTCTCTCTGCCAGCTGGCCCCAGAACGAGCATCTAAACACTGCTCCAGCTTCACTTCTGGAGCTGCAGAGCTGCTTTAAGTTAGAGGCTGTAAATATGAAACATCCACTCAGATTATAAAAAAGGCTTTCAGACGAACATCATGCATTTCATGGGTTTGGTCATGAAACAACTTTGTGCACGTGTCTTGAGTCAGAGATATTCCTGCACAAGTTCTCTGCTAACATGACGTCACTGTTGGATGATACAACACATGCACAGGATGGATGTTACACAATGCATCCACTAGAGGGCGCCACTCGGAGTCAAAAGCTGCACCAGAGAAGAAGAGTCAAAGATTCTGACGACCAGCGCCAAATCACAACAAATGTTCTCCTCAGACTCGTTCCAAACAGAGCCGGTCTAGACCGTACTCTATGTTCTATTATTAACAAAGACCCAACATCAAGACCAGATCAGATCCAGTCCCATCTTACAGACAGGACTCAGTCTGATCTCATCTCATCCACTACAGGGGCAAGGACAAACTTCCTTTAACAGGCAGAAACCTCCAGCAGGACCAGACTCATGTTAGACACACATCTGCTGAGACCGTGTTGGAGAGAGGGAGAGAGAGAGATGATAGTGGTGAGACAGAGTAGTAGCTGGAGTCTGGCACAGGAACCTACGAGACAAGGGAGCTCAGGGACTCCAGAAAGGTCTATGGTTTGTAACTTTAATGGGACCGGGAGAGTCAAAGTGAGAGAGGGGATCCCAGTGTGTCAGTTCTTCAGTAGTCTAAGCCTATAGCAGCATAACTAAAAGCTGGTCCAAGCCTGATCCAGCTCTAACTATAAGCTTTATCAAAAAGGAAAGTTCGAAGCCTACTCTTAAAAGTAGAGAGGGTGTCTGCCTCCCGGACCCTGACTGGATGATGATTCCAAAGGAGAGGTTCCTGATAACTGAAGGTTCTACCTCCCATACTATGTTTAGAGACTTAAAGTACGATGAGCAGAGCACTTTGCAGCATTTAGCAAGTTACAGCGGCAAGGACAAACTTCCTTTAACAGGCAGAAATCTCCAGCAGGACCAGACTCATGTTAGACACACATCTGCTGAGACCGTGTTGAAGAGAGGGATAGAGGGAGCTATCAGCAGGAAGCTATGAGACAAGGGAGCTCAGGGACTCCAGAAAGGTCTATGGGTAGTTACTTTAATGAGACAGCGAGAGAGGGGATCCCAGTGTGTTGGTTCCCTGGTAGTCTCAGCCTATAGCAGCATAACTAAAAGCTGGTCCAAGCCTGATCCAGCTCCAACTATAAGCTTTATCAAAAAGGAAAGTTTGAAGCCTACTCTTAAAAGTAGAGAGGGTGTCTGCCTCCCTGAAGTCTCTACCTCCCATACTACTTTTACAGACTTTAGGTACGATGAGCAGGCCTGCATGTTGGGAGCGTAGTGTTCTTGAGGGGTAATATGAGCAGAGCACTTTGCAGCATTTAGCAAGTTACAGCAGCAAGGACAAACTTCCTTTAACAGGCAGAAACCTCCAGCAGGACCAGACTCATGTTAGACACACATCTGCTGAGAGAAAGAGGGAGAGAGGGAGAGAGGGAGATGAAGAGAGAGAGAGATGTAATCCTTCCCTGACTGCAACTTCAATCAAACTTTCGTGCTCTTCATTGGAAGTAAATTAACTTCAACGCCACATCCAAACAGTGAGCAGGAGCACTCAGACTTTGTGTCACAACAAACACTGATGTGTCTGATGTAAGGATTGAATAACTCTTCAGCCTTCCTCCAGTCGTACACTACTCTGTTTGGCTTCAAGGATGATTGTGTTTTCGTCTAGGCTTTTACGCTAACAGACTCAATTCAGCTGCGAGACACATTCATCACTTCAGCGCTTTGAATCCAAACCTGGCCTTGATCAGCGACAGTATCAGAGTGTGTCTCTCTTTTGGATCTGGTCTGAATCTCAGGTGTGTTTGGAGCAAACACAGAGCAGCAGATAATGCTGACTGGAGAGGATTAATCTAGTTAGGAGTCGTGAATGGAGCCCAGCATTGTTTCGCTGCAGAGAATGAGTGGTGACAGATGGGATATTGAGTTCTTTTTCTCCCTACCGGAGAAAGGAAAGTTACACCCTGCCGAGTTGCTAATCCTAATGACACCGCACAGGGGAATACGCAGTTTCTCAACAAACAGTAATTACAAACATGAAGGAACAAAGCCAGTTTGTCTCTTTGTGTGTGTGTGCATGTGTGTGTGTGATGCTGGCACATGAGACATTAAACAGCTAACAGGAGTCACAGTCTGGAGGAGTTTTCCCGCTGTGGAAAGGAGGGGTCCAGATTCCTCCCACCTCGTCCTCCTCCCATCCAGTCCAGCCCAAAAATTCCATTATTCCCAAGTCACTGTCCCACTCCCTTTTCTTCCCACAGCCTTTCTGTGGAGGTCAGCTTTATATGGAGAGTCCAATAATGATCACAAGAGCTTTTCTCATCACTGTTTAACCACAGCGCTGTATTGATGGAGCAGCTGGTAACAAGGCGAGTCTCAGAGGGAATTTCTAGAGTGGCGTTTGGGATGCCGGGACAAAAAGGCTGTGTAGGCTAACCGAGTCAACATCTCTACAGAGACGGTTTCATGTCTGAAGGAGGGTGAAAACAAGAAGTTAGCTAGAAGTTTGTAAGAAACTTAAGTCCAATGACTCTGAAGGTAAATACATGAAAGTTAAGATGTCATGAAAAGAGATATTTTGTGAAGTCACGAAACAAGACGATTCTCAACACGTCATGAAACGACAAAAATCTCCATGTCATGACACTAAATGAGATACAACACATACAAAAAGACAATCCACATGTCACGAAACGACAATCAGCAACACGTCACGAAGAAAGATATTTCACAGTGTAAGAGCCATATTCATGTTTTGGGTCAAGCTGTGAAACACATTGTTTATTCTGCCACAAGGTGTACTCGTTTTGCTGATTAAGGGCACAGGTATAAAGGTACGGCACCGCCTAGGTATCAGATGTGTCTTGACCAAGCGTGCCGGATACGGCCCTGGTGGTGAGGCTTTCAGCAGTGTGACTGCCCCCTGGTGGCTGGCTGCAGTATAGGTCAAAAAATCCGTCTCCCCCATTCATTTGAATGGGGGAGCAGTCAAACTTTAAAAAATAAATACACGTCGTACGAATGTTTCTCACATCCGTATGCTGTGGTGATATGTAGTTAGTATTTGACTGTTTTGTGTTCAAGGCATCTTTTTTCTGAAAAGTTTCTTTTTCGTTAGTTATTAGAGTTTAAAAAACGGGTTTTACTTCCTGTTTCCTTTGATTCACAGCCGCCGTAGAACGAAACTTCAAAGGGGACACAGCGTTTTGTGACGTCACGCTGTAGGGAGGAGCTTATTACAAAGGCTTCACAGGCTCTGGCTGCACAATGGCTGCGCCCATTTTTTGGCTTCAGAACTGTACAACGGGAAGAGGCGGAGCAACGCTGTCCATTTTTATTTACAGTCTATGGTCTTGACCCGGGGTAGGGGCAGTTGGTTTTTGACTGTTGTTGCGTTGTTACCAAGCGGCAAACTCCGGTCTCAAACGATGAAGCCAATGCGGAAGTGCTATAAACTGCAATACATCGAAAATCCGCTTGAGGCTGGCTGCAGAAACACAGGAAACCACATACATATGAATGGGAAAAAGACGATCTTTGCAGCATTAATAAACATGTTTACAGCCTGGTTCAAAAAACGGCTTGGCTCTACAAAGCTAATCTCTCTAATGGCACACACTGTACGGGGGGTGAATTTTTTTCTAACGTGACGGTTAAGAAGATATTAAGATTATGAGTTTTGCCCAAATAAGGACATGACTGACTTGACTCCCGGTCGGGAACACACAGCCATTGGCTAAGGGACTCACACTACGTCACACTCTGCCTAGTTGAGTTCCACATTACCAATATGGCTGCCGCCGTCGACTTGCTTCAAAACAGCTCTCAGGAACAGATGGGTGACGTCACGGATACTACGTCCATATTTTATACAGTCTATGGTTGTCATGTTGTTACGTTGTTAGGTTGTTAGGTTGTTAGGTTGTCACGTTGTTACGTTGTTAGGTTGTCGTTGTCATGTTGTCGTTGTCACGTTGGATGCTGTGACGCTGCGTCGGCAGGCGGCATGGAGAACCGCGTCTCAAAATGTTTGTTCGTTCAATGAATGGGAAACTTGTGGACGCTGTATAACACTTCGTACGGTGCTGCAAATAAATGGATTGTTTTGTGCAGCAAACCAGAGTTACACCTGAGAATTGTTATTTCAACAACTACAGTAAACGGTATTGTATGGACAAACATATAACAGTACAGCGCATCAGCCAAGTCATTATCGGGAGTTATCAGAACACACCGGCAGCTTTAGTACGAGACTAAGCTTCTATACACAGCAAGCCGCAAAATCTACAACGCACTGGACATCACGAAACAAGACAAGTCCTAGTGCGTCACAGAACAGGATATTTAACAAAACGTCGCGAAAACAGGACATTTTACACAAAACAACGACACATTATGAAATGATAATTTTTAACACGTCATGACACGACATTTTACAGTACGCCACAAAAGTTATAATGCACAGACGTCACAGAGCTTTGTTACAGCAAGTTATGAAGCAGGACAATTCACATGTCACGAAACAAGACAACTCAGAACAGGTCTCAGAACAGGACATTTTACTACATGTCACGAAATAAAAAGGACAATACACACGAAACAACAACACATTACAAAATGACAGCTTTTAAAATGTCACGAAACGACATTTCACAACACGGCGTGAAAATTACAATGCACAAGACGTCATGAGGCAAGACTTTTTACACCAAGTTATGAAGCAGGACAATTCACGTGTCACGAAACGGCATTTAGAAAGACGTCACAAAACAAGACAATTCATATGTCACGAAACAAAAACAAACGGCACATTATGAAACAAGAGATTTTATGACAAGTTATGAAACAGGACAATTCACGTGTCACGAAACGACTACCAGCAACACGTCACGAAGAAAGATATTTCACATCACGACGCAAAAGTTACAACGCACTGAACGTCATTAAACAAGACAAGTCCTGGTGCGTCACAGAACAGGATATTTCATAACATCGCGAAAACAGGACATTCTACACCAAACAACAACACATTATGAAATGATCATTTTTAACACGTCATGACACGACATTTTACAGTACGCCACAAACGTTATAATGCACAAGATGTCCGAACAAGACATCTTACAACAAGTTATGAAGCAGGACAATTCATGTGTCACGAAACAAGACAACTCAGAACATGTCACAGAACAGGACATTTTCAATATGTCACGAAATAAAAAGGACAATACACACGAAACAACAACACATTACAAAATGACAGCTTTTAAAATGTCACGAAACGACATTTCACAACACGGCGTGAAAATTACAATGCACAAGATGTCATGAGACAAGACATTTAACACCAAGTTATTAAGCAGGACAATTAACGTGTCACGAAACGACATTTAGAAAGAAGTCACAAAAACAAGACAATTCTTAACATGACATGAAAACAGGACAATTCACACAAAATGAGAACAAGTCATGAAACAACATTTTACAGCATGCCGCAAAAATTACAATGCACAACACGTCTCGATGCAAGACCTTTTACAACAAGTTTTCTAAGCAGGACAATTCCCGTGTCACGAAACAAGACAACTCATAACATGTCACAGAAGAGGACAATTCACACAAAACATCACATTACGAAAATTATATCTTTTTTAACATGTTATGAAACAAGATAATTCATAGCACATGATGAACGAAGACATTTCACAAGGGACTAAACAATAATTTACAACATGTCATAAAAAAAGACATGTTAAAATGACATTTCAGACCTCACTGAACACGAATGGAAGTGTAACTAAAATACATTTAATAGAAAATAGAAAAAATTTCATGAGACCAAACAGTTCGTAAGATGACACATCATGAAATGCAACATTTTATGAAATAATAATCACCTGATTATATTACAGAGCACAAAATTAGGCAAAAATATCACTTTTTAAAACAAGAACATGACAATGTTAAAACACGAACATTAAGAGTTTAAAAACTGGTGTGGTTTTTGCTGAAGTGCCATATTTTGAATTTCAGAGGTCCACATTTCTCCCAGGGTTATAAGCCGTAGAACTAATAAGTAGATTTCAGTGTTATAAATCAAGTGGTGATAGTGTATGACCCAAACGATGAAGCCAATGTGGAAGTGATATAAACTGCAATACATCGAAAATCCGCTTGAGGCTGGCTGCAGAAACACTGGAAACCACATAGATATGAATGGGAAAAAGACGATCTTTGTAGCATTAATAAACATGTTTACAGGCTGGTTCAAAAAACGTCTTGGCCCTACAACACTAATCTCTCTAATGGCACACACTGTACGGGGGGTGAATTTTTTTCTAACATGACGGTTAAGAAGATATTAAGATTATGAGTTTTGCCCAAATAAGGACATGACTCCAGGTCGGGAACACACAGCCATTGGCTAAGAGTCACACTCTGCCTAGTTGAGTTCCACATTACCAATATGGCTGCTGCCGTCGATTTGCTTCAAAACAGCTCTCAGGAACAGATGGGTGACGTCACGGATACTACGTCCATATTTTATACAGTCTATGGTATGACCATAATTGATAACAATTAAAGAAACATCAGAATCTGTCTCTTACAGCTCATCATTAGAGTGGGTCATTGATCAGTCTGTATGTTTCTAATCCATTAATCTGTCAGACTGGTGTTCTCAGGACTAACATATTCACAGTGATACACAAACAAACAGACGCGTGTCAAACTCTGCATTAAATGAAGAAAAGAATCAATACAGCTGTCATAAGAGTCTCTTTCTGAGATCTCCTTCTCTGAACTTTGTGTTTCTGTGTTTGTTAAAGTCCGAGGAGTGATTAACTCAGTGAGACTGAGGCCGCAGAGAGGAGGTGTGTTAAATAGTTTATACAACTTTATGAAAAACAGACAATCGGATAATTACGCCCACTTAATGCGGTCACAGTCAGGTGAACTGAGGCGATAGAGCGGGCTCTGTGTCCGCCCACTAATTTAGCTCTCCTAGAATGAACATTTGAATCGAACACAAAGCAGGACTGTGAAACAGACCAGAGAAACATTTCTTAAAGAGCGATCAGGGAGCTCAGGAGGCGTTAACGGCCAAACACTCTCACCTTCTATTAGTTTGTTTCAAGCAAACTTAAGTTTAAGAGTCCATTAAGAATGAAATTACCCCACTTCAGTCTGCAATGAAGGAGCTTTGGCCATTCGGGACCACTGAAAACAGGCTGTGAACACCACCGGGACATTTTCACACCTTGTAAGTTGATGTAATGAACTTAATAGCAGATAGCAGCATTAGCATACATGTGATGTTGTGTTTCTGGACTACAAATGAAGGGAAGTCGTCCTCCAGAAACCCTGAGGGAAATATCTGACTACTAAATGCTTATCTGTGTTTACCAGGAGGTCTCACATCAATCTGAACGTCTGGGAAGGTGGTAAACAATTTACCTTTTAAGAGATATTTCCACTGACAAGTGTCAGCTTCAACTGACTGGATCTATGAAGGTGAGAAGGAATAGGTATGTAAAGTTAAAGCTCTACATGACCCATGAGAAGCTAAACTCCTTCCACAGACACTTGTCCATACACTGACAGTGAGGATAATGAAGATATAGGGCGCTATATGAGGCTCTACAGAAGGTGGTGCACGGTGCACCTGTCAGTGCTGGACTCAAACTGAAGCAGCTGTGATTCTCTGCCCAGGAGCCAACATTGTGGAAGTATCAAATATAAATACCTCCCATTGGTGGAACCATTGGCATTTTTATACCATGAAAAGTCAGATGCCTACAATGTGTAAACAGCAAATGTTACTGCTCCCATTAGTGGAGCCATTGGTGTGTTTCTCTCTCACTAAGATGGGACAATACATAGTTCTGTCCCTTCGTTTTGGTCTCACCTCAACATGTAAACTGAGTTTCAGGTCACTGAAAATGAAGGTTTTCAAAAACACTTTCCAAGGTGGAGATTTGTGCAAATTCTGATTTGTCGTTTTCATGTGGACGGCCAGAACGAATGTTTTGGGACACACTAATGTACCTGCACATGGCACTTGATGTTTATATGTGTTCTGCATGAGCCAAGATGGCGGGCTACCAGTTTGTTTACGTCTGCTCAACACTGCTTGGTTCCATTGCAGGTTTAGAAAGAACCCTCGCTGTTCTTCATCGTGACACCTCAACACAAGGGCAAATAAATATATTACACTCAGTACTTTTTAATTCACCACTCCATACACTTCATACCTTCTCACTGTCATCAAGCAGAAGAGCACAGGGACCTACACTCTCTGATCCCAGGACCTTTTCTTACTATCTGTGTCAAAGGTCAGGACTGAGACAGGTAAAGGGAGTTTAAAGTTGCAGAATGAATTACAGAAAGAGCTGAAGTTAGATTAACCTGTCTCTGTGGGGTCAGCCCTATGTTCCCACATTTCGAGGACATTTTCAAAATTAGGTCTTGTGTTCCTGCATTTCCCTTCAATGTAAGCCCCGTCCTCCCACAAGATTATTTGGAAGCACTTTATAGTAAATTAATGAATAAATGAATGAGTAATGTAATTTCGATCAGCAGCAGCAGAAATCGTCACAATCACAATCATTACAAGAAAAAATAAAATAAGCTGACTGAAAAAGGTTTTCGGCTGAAGCAGAGCTTTTAGATGCCGCAATGTGGGAACATAGGCACGCTCCCGTCTCACTAAGGTGATGCTTAACAAGCTTGGGGCGGACACACTGGGCTGCAGGTGCTCTACCTGATGTTCTTATGATGTTGGTTTATTTGGATACTCGCTGTGTTGTTTTATTCTGTTATGACATCTATTTAAAGGTCCTCAAAATGTCTTGTATTATGTTTGTATGTGTGGCTGATCTGTCAGAAACTCTGTAAACTGTGGTGCAGCCTATCTGAGTCAATGAGTTTTTATTTCCTGGTTATAGAAAGGGGAAAGAAAAGAACGCTGTTTACAACTACCACTCGAGAATACGCCCCAACACGAATTTGAAAAACTGGATACACAACAATCTCACCACTAACTTGTCTGGCATGCTTATGCAGCCATATTTAAAGGTGACATATCACGCTTTTTTCATCAATATATATTGGTCTAAGAGGTCCCCAAAACATGTCTTTAAAGTTTATGTTAAAAAAACCCTTTGAAATCAGATTTTGGTCTGCCTGAAAAGCCCTCTTCTTCAGTCCTCCTTAGAACACTCTGTTTTCTCTCTGACCACGCCCCCTCAGGAAGTGGATGTTCCTCGGCTCTCCAGCACGTTGATCTAATGTTTACATGTTGGCTGAATATACATGGCTGCTCACAGACCCGCGTTACTTCAACCCTCTGAATCTGATCCAGAATCTGATCCAGAATCTGATCCTGAATCTGATCCTGACAGAGAGGCGCCTGTAGCAGGACCTTTCTGAAGGATTGGTCACAGATTTAGTGTTTCTTGTTGTTTTATTTATCAGTATGTCGACGTGTGTCTTTGTACACAGCTACCAACATGTAGCTATGTGGCTATGCTAACTAGCGCTAGCACTTATCCATGATAAATAAAAATCATCCGCTAGATCTTCAAATCTGCAGACGTGGGGAGTAAAACCAACCTTTGTGTTTATTAAGACAGCCTACAACTAGCATGCCTCCCTCCTAAGCTCCTTGTTAGCACACATGTGTGCAGGTAATGAAAAACGGAGGAGGGGTTGAGTTGTATTTTATACAGTCTATGGGCTGGACAAGCTCTGAGCTCTGACTCCGTGACAGACCGGATATTGTTGTTACGTAACAAAAACACGGAAGTCTGAAACGGCTCGTTTCACACACATTTACAGAAAGGTGGAGAAATCAGAACAGGGGCAGAATGGATTCTTTTCATTCTCGGGGGGTTTGTAGACAGGGACACATATTTCAGGTAGAGAACCATTAAAAAGTCCATTTTGCATGATATGTCACCTTTAAATGTTTCTGGGTTTTCGGGTGGGCAAATAAATATGTAAAAGCACTTCTGGAGTTTTCTAAATATTCGTGTACGTGTGGACGAAGCCATATTCAAAGGTTAACCAACAAAAAACAAAGTGAATGGCTTGTTTCCATCTCTGATTAGAGTTTTGAGTATTTAGGTATCAGGACAGACATTCATGGTGGTTCACATCATGTTGTTGCTCAAACAGGGTCGGTATCCAGACAACACGAATATTCTGGTGTTTAGAAGACGCCCTCACCACTCCAGCTCCCCTCACTGTACATCTGGAGATCCATGCAGCTTTACAGATAACTACATTTCACACCCAGGCAGATCCACTATCTCAATGATTTGCTTCCCCCATTAATGCAGCATTTAAATAGCACTGCGCTAAGTACAGGTGCACCTGGCTATTAAAGGGAATTATGCTCCATTTAACCGGTAATTATGGAGTCGGACACGCTCGCTACGCTTTTTACACCGTTTACAGTAGGCTGTTTGAAGGGGCTCGTACATTACAGCTGCTTTTAGCTCATAATGTAATCCTTAACAGTAGAGAGGACGATTAAAACAATATATCAACGTAAAATAGATTTAATAATATGAGTTTATAAAGTACGATTCAAACTAATGCTTATTTTTCTTAACAAAAGGCCGGATCAAGAAGGACTCTGAGTACTTTCTTTTAAAAAGTCTGCAAAGTAAACAACATCTCAGCGCTGCCCTGCTGCAGTAAACTCAGCTCTGCAAATGTCTGGGGACAACAAAGCCAAGAAAATCAAGTCAGAACTCTGAAAGAGGACTTCTGAAGGATGGATGGCAGAAAGAAAAACAGGAATCCCTCAAACCTTCGGGTACGAAGCAGACGGTCGACGCTCCATCTCCGGCCCCAGAGTGAGGCGGAGAGATCTCCTCGCCTTAATCATGGGAAACAGATTGGCGTTCACGGTTTCTTCCAGGCCGGAGATTTCTTACAGTTGTGTGTTATATTTGGATTTGAATAATTCACAGAGCTCTCCGTAATCATGGCTTCCTATCTTTGCCCCACACTTCTTCTTTTTTTTTGCGTTTGTTTTCCACTGCCCGAACTATTCTTTTAATAAAATCCTGGGATGCCGGGAAGCCCTTTACTGAATTATTCATCCCATCAGATCAAGACACACAAACAAGTCTCCATCTCTCTCTCTTTTTCCCCCACCTCCTTTCCTCCTCCATATACGTTATCTCTCTCTAACACTTGGCTTCTCTGCATACAGAAATAAATGTGATCATAGGTACTGTTTGTGTAATAAACATCAAGGTGAAGAAGGAGTCAGTCTCGCTCCACGGGGACTAAAAAAAGGAAAAGTCGGGTAAAAGAAAGAAGAGGCGCTGACACCGACGTCTGATTAAAAAAACGACAAGCGACACGAGACTCGGCGGAGCAACCAGCGCGCTTTATAACCTCATATTTCTGTGTCACTTCTTCCACATCCTCCGTGAACTGCGAGGCAATTGGATGAGCTCAGCTGTATATATATATAAATATATATATATATAAGAGGCAGTCTAATCCCAGATAAACAGATACGACCCGCATTTTCTATTCTGGGGCCTTCGCCGCATCTATCCCTGTCGGGCGGATGAAGATGGAGTCTGGGTCACGGGGACGCGACTACTTTAAAGCTCCGAGCTGTTTACCTCGCTCCCCTGGAGAGTCGTCGCCGCCGCCGCACAAATACAGCTGCTCACGCCAGTCGTCATAAATAATGTGAGGAATATCGAGCTGGGCACACAACAGCTGTCTGTCTGAGGGAGGAAAAGGTTGAGACAGATCAGGAAGAAAAGAGGAGGAACAACAGAAAATGTTCCGTGTACGAAACAAAGCAATTAATGTAACTCTCACGGCGTCAAGCTGCAGAACAAAGATGCTTCTCTTTGATATGTAGGAATCTCACAGCCTGAAGATGCTGCTGTGTTAATGAAGCAGCTCCACAAAGTTTGTGGTGTTTACATGGACCCACATGACCCGAGAAGAAGAAGCACCACAAGCATGTTTTTTTTTTCTCCAACAGCACAGGCAGCCCAGGGTTCGCTTAGATCATGATGTAGGCATGATTAAAGAGAAAGTGGAGTTTCTGCTGGGATTCAGGAACAAGTTTTTCTTGTGTTGAATGTTTAACTGAGAACAGTTTGACTGTGCTGACCTTCGAGGGCAGGGAGAGCAAAACAACCAAGAAGCTAACGTAGATTTTTGGCGCTGTTTTATTTCGTCCTTCTCTTGGAGTCAGATAAACACAACGAAAGATTGCACAATATCAAGGGAGTAAACAGTAGGACCATGAGGGTTGGGTTGCATGCATAGACCACATTAACAATGGACGTAGTATCCGTGATATAACACATCTGTTCTTGCGATGTGTAATGCTCATGATGGATTAAGGTGGGGTCAGACTGAGTCTTATCCTGTCTTGAAGTTGGCTCTCTGTTCATAATTTGACTTAGAGTGGTCTAGACCTGCTCTGTTTGTAAAAGCGTCTTGAGATAACGTTTGTTGTGATTTGGCACGATACAAATAAAGATTGATTGATTGATTCTTGAGCGCTGTTTAGAAGCCAATTGTCAGCGGGAGCCATATTGGAAATGCTGAACTCAACCAAACTTAGTGTGAAGTAAAGAGGCGGGGTTTGAGCCTCCTCGCAAAACAGCTACTGTGTTCCCGCCTGTCAGTCAAGCCAGGCATGCCCTTATTTGGGCAAAACTCGTAACTTTCATATTTGTTGAATTTTTCGCCGATAGAGAAATAAGCTACGTAGATGGAAGCTGTTTTTTGAACCAGGCTGTAAACACGTTTATTAATGCTACAAATATCGTCTATTTTTTGAATTGGTGTGTATGTGGTTTCCTGTGTTTCTGCAGCCAGCCTCTAGTGCAGTGATTTTCAACCACTGTACCAAGGAACACTAGTGTGCTGTGGAGCATTTCCAATTTCATTTAATTAGTCCAAAAAATATGCTATTCATATACTGCAAAGAGGGCTGCACGGTGGTGCAGTGGGTAGCACCGTTACCTAGAAGGTTCCTGGTTCGAATCCCCAGCTGGGCAGGTGCCTTTCTTTGTGGAGTTTGCATGTTCTCTCCAGGTTCTCCGGCTTCCTCCCAAAGTCCAAAAACATGCTCTCCAGGTTGATTGGTCACTCTAAATTGCTCGAGGTGTGAGTGTGTGCGTGGTTGTCTGTCTCTTTGGCTGTTTTTGAAATCGCCTACTATACTAGCAGTACGTACTGATATGTCCAAAATTCAGTATGTAGTAAGTAGTATGTGAACAAGAGCAAAATCTGCAGTAAGCCAAAACTCCCCGGATGTCGTACTGATTCGGGAAAATATCTCAGTGTGCATCAGACCAGTCTGCCTCGCGTACTGTTTCCCATAATGCACAGCGCTCGTTCTGCTTTTTCTTTTTCCTTAATTTTTGACGGGAGGAAATCCGCTTTTGGGTGCTGTGAAAGTTATCAAATTACATATAAACCACTTCCTAACTTTTTAAATCATAAATGGATGCTAAATAAGCATTTTATTTATCGGCTTCGCCGTTGTTTACTTCCGCTTTCCGAAACCGGAAATCCAGCGAAGTCTGGCTCAGCATGCTGCATGACAGATCGGACAGAACAGTCATACTACATACTAAATTCAAACGCAGTATGTAGTAGGCAATACCTACTGCCTACTACATTAGTAAGTAGTATGTAGCAGGCCGTTTCGGAAACAGCCTTTGTGTTTGCCCTGTGATAGGTTGGCGACCTGTCCAGGGTGTACCCTGCCTTCCGCCCGAAGCCAGCTGGGATAGGCTCCAGCTACCCGTGACCCCTAACGGGATAAGTGGTCAAGATAATGGATGGATGGAACATACTGCAAATGTAGTGTGTCTGTGCCTGCAGTGTAGTGACTGGCGGAGTAATTCAGTCCTCGTCCATGTACTGAGCTACGCTACCCATCCACTGGGTGGCAATAAAGCAAACTAATGACCTTGTTAATTTAAGAAAATAGAATTAATGATGCGAATGAGAGGTGCATGTGACAAGACGTAGGCGTACAACAGCGTCGGTGCTGTGACTCCAGATTTTTTAAATTGGAAGAAATGTGCCTTGGCTCAAAAAAGGTTGAAAAACACTGCTCTAGTGGACGCTTGATGAATTGCAGTTTATAACATTTCTGTATTGGCTTCATATTTTGAGACCAGTGGTTGCAGCTTGGTTGTATGATATAAAATGTAAATTTCTAAAGAGAAGACTTAAAGTAAGTGAATGTTAGAGATTTTAAATGAGGCAGGAAGAGTTTTACGGACATACAGGACAGGACGAGATCAGCAAAGAGAAATGACAAGCCACTTTGTCCACAGGGGGCGCCAAAATCAACACAGACCTAAAGTTCCTCACGGGAGCTTTAACGAACGACACCTGAGGAACGATAACACACCAGACTTTAAGAATCACAGTGTTCACTTTGATGTGAGGATTAATAATGCATCTATTTGGAAAATGAACCGCTTGTTGATTTCTTTTCCCGCCCTTTCCATGAGACAGAGCAGCACTGTGAGACTGTCAGTGGGACATGCTCAGTGGAAACCTTTCTCAGAAACCATTACAGTGTTTACTGAACCCTGATGGAGGTGGCTGTTGGCGTGACCCGTCAGATTCGCCCTTTCCATCATCACACAGTCTGACGGCCTCGTATCGGCAGGGCGCAAATTTTTCCAGGAACTTAGGAAACAAGACAATCAGGTCCGCAGCCTGACAGCACTTAGAACAAATCTCAGGTGTTTTTCTCATGCACCACCTCGTCCACGGAGGAAGATGAGTTTGAAGTCCAAAAGGCATCAAAGAGACTTTTTTTTATTCCCCCCTCAGAGGCGGCGCGGCACTTTTACAGGTGACAGTACAATGTGTTTTGTAGAAGCCTTTGAAGAAAACGCTGCTGGTTTAATGGCACACCGTGACATTTTGAATTAGAGCTCTTGTTCTGCACCCTGCACATGAAGTAAAAACATTTCTATATTTGACCATTACTCAAAAAAAGAAAGAAGAAGATAGACATTCTATTTTTGCAAGGTTTCCTCACAAGGCTGCAGCTGAGATGTGATGCCTCCGTGGATCACTGCTGCTAACGGTATTGAAATTTCAGGCCACAGATTTAAAACGGAGCTTTCTTTATCTGACTTTTTTCATGCTTTAAAAGTAGAAGGAATGTTTTTATAAATATAACCACTGCATAAGGAAAGGGCTGCAATAAATATACTTATTTTGATCATTAACTTTTCCTATTAGTTCATTTTTTAGAAATGTTTTGGTTTTTAAAAAGCCAGCAATGATTAAAAAGTGGATTGTATTTCCTGTAAAAGCTCAGGTGAATCCAGGTCTTTCATTGTGTGATGGTTTGTTACTCAATATGCAAAGCATGCAGGGTTCATAAGGAGGGGCCACCGTTTACCAGCTTCCCTCCCTCATTAAGTCATAATCATGCATTTTAAAGCTGGGTTTGGTAATCAGATTTAGATACACTTTTTGTTATACTGGTTAAAATGATCTTTATGTCCTGATGGTAATCAATACATAATGTGTTCTTAAAAAAGAGCGAAGACAAGCTGCTATCTACAGCCGGAGTAAACCTGGGATAACACCAACCAATCAGCCTTTTTTTGGTGCCAAAATTTTAAACCATTCAAATCCCGTCCAGCCGTTCTGCCCGCCTCCTGGGCGTACATTTCCCCGGCGTGCACTCTGAGTCCCCGTCTCCTGCCTCTGCTTCCCCTGACTCTACTGACTGCCCCTCTTGCTCGACCTCGGGCCTGTCCCCTCTGACCCGATGAGGTGCTTTGCTCAGGACTGTAGTCCGGATCAGAGTCTAAAAAGCTCTCACCACGGGGCTCTGACAAGCAGAAGAATGAATGACATTTACTAAGTCCTACAGAAATGTAGATGTACTGTAGCGTCCGTCCGGATGCTGTAGTGATGACGAGCCGATTCATGAACACGTTGAGTTTTAATAACCGGTCACTGTCCCCCGTTACCACGACAACCAACAAAACAACAATCAATGTTTGAATGAATGAAGAACTTCTCCTCTTGTCTCTCCTCTCTCCCGCTCACACACTCTACACCTCTCCTGATGCCTTCACTGACTGTCAACACTGTAGGAATTAAGAGCATCTACACTGAACAGGTTTAACAAACAGTAGAGTTATTACAGTATTATATATGTGTTATAACTTGTCTCCTGATATCGTGTCACCAGGACAACTGGATAATGCTAGCATGATAGTTGTGAGTGCTAACAGCAGCCATGTTTGTTTGTGTTTTTAACTTTCACTATGAGAATGTTTTGGTGAGGACCGGTTTTGAATCAGTCACCATCATATGGTCGCAAGTCAGCGGCGGTCATGCATGTGAGCGGGGGGGCGTCGTTTTGGAGGAGCTCTGAGGGAGGAGGGGAGGGGTTAGACAGAGTCCTGAGGAAATGTTAAATTCAAATTCATGCTAGTTTTCCGAGACTATCAACCCCAGCTTTAAGGATACTGTGGACTAGTAAAATAAAGGCATTACCTTTTTAATCTGGCTTTTAGTATGTAGTAATTCCGTTAGCCTTGGACTTCATTATTAGCAATGTTTTAATTTAATTCATTCATCTATTTATTTATATAATTTATGTGACCTTTTTAATTTCCTTTGTTTTTAATTGTATTATTTATCTGTATTTATTTTAAGTATTTTTTACATTTACCATTTCCTTTTTTGTTTTACTGCTTTTATGTATGAAAGATGTTATATAAATAAAATTGAGTTGAGTTGAAAAATAAGGATTTCAGGTCAAATTGAAGGAGGACGTATATTTGAACAGAGGTGGTTTGGGTCAGTATAAGTTAGACAATTTAAAGTTGTCGTTCTGGATGCGAGGAAAAATGAGACATTAAAGCATATTGTACTTAAATAGAATCCTACGCCAGTTGTGGTCATTTTGTGTTTGAAATTTGAATATTTGTATGAAACTTGAGGTGTAAAGGACAGGGATTCAACACCTGGATTTAAGACGGTCTCTTTTTTCTGTGCAGCTCTTTTCACCATGTGGAGTTAGCCATCCCGACAGCTAACACTACAGTGGTTGAGTTCAGCCAATAATAACGTGACGTGCGTCTCACCTCCACTGGTCATTAGTCTTAAGCTCAAAACCACTCAAGGAAGTTTGATTTCTTAATTTCACACCATTGTTTTCTTTAAATACTTGATTATGATCTTCTAAGGGAGACCTGATTTTGAAAGTGACACAGCTAAGCTAGTCTGCCTGATAACCTAACATTAAAACTCCTCAATTTAATGCTCCTACGTTGGTTGCAACCGTGTTTAGGCTGCAGCTCACTCTATAGATGACAAACAAGGTAATAAAAGTGTCTTTTACAACTACTTATAGAGTATGGTGTCCTGGTTTTCAGCTGAGAGAGCTCGAAGAAGTCTCAGTCCTCAACACGAATCTGCAGACTCCTCAGCTAGCAGAGTGGCGTGGGCGCAACAGCAGAGCAAAGATTCGTGTACGAATATGTTCTGCCTTCGAACATTACAGCAAGCTTTAACCAACCTGATTCCAAACATGCAAAATCTTCGTGGAGAACCAGTGGACTATAAATCTGTAGTTCCACTGTATCATTTCATGTTTGGTAGTGTGCATAAAGTTTGTGAAAGTTTTACTTGATTATTAGACGAACTTTTCGCCCTACATGACCCGAGAAGAACTTCTACATCTGTGTGTTTGTAATTCCCTCGTCCTGCTAACTTTGCCCTTCTCCTGTTAGAGAGAGAGAGCATTCAGAAAAGGTCTTTTGAGGAAAGAAATGAGAGCCAAGATTGTCTGGACTGTTTGAGATCAAGCCCGGGGCATAATGGGATTCGTGATCAATGCCATCTCTATGCATGATAGACAGGCGATCCCTCTGAACGGCTTTTACACTCAAGAAGGACCGGACTCGTAATGCCGACCTCTGAAAGCCTCCTCGAGTGAAAGAAGACATTTAACCGCTTAGAAAGAACAATAGCATCACAAAGACGTTGGCGTGATGATGTTTTGATTTGGGATAAGCAGCGTGTGGATTGTCTCTGCAGCTCTGGAGGATAATTCAAGGCCGATGAGGTCACCCTGAAGCTGCAGGTATTCTCCTCTCACCTAAACACACACACACACACACACCTCAGCTCCCTGATTCGTCTGCAGGAATGCCCAATCGATTTTGCTGTGGCGAGAAAAGTGGCGCTTTTCCCTGCCGGAATATTAACAGGTAGTTCCCATGGCAACAGGCGAGTGGCGCCTAACAGGGTATGGTGATTGCCTGCGCGGGAAGAAAGCAGCGTTTCTGTGTTTCTCCTTTCACTGTAAGAGAAAAAAAAGACACACGCCCGAAAACTCTGCAGCTCGGAGACTTTTAAAAAACCCCCAGAGCCAAATCCACATTGATGGCCAGCCATCCAACAGAAAGCATCTCATCAGCGCGGGATGATTCAGTCGGGTAATTGCTGCATGCAGTATACCAGAGAGACATTTATTCTCTCATCAATAATGAATGAATGTACTCGGGACTCAGACCACATTAGGAGTGAAATGGCCAAAATGATTAAACGGCTGGCCCAACTGGCTAACTGCAAATGTCAGCCGCAGATCCATGACCCTGCTGCTGCTGCTGCTGCTGCTGCTGCTGCTGGTGGAAGCCTACAGCGAGGAGAGAGAGCTGAGAGGGGAGCTATGTGCACGAATATGTGAATATGTGCAAGTCCACAGTCCAAGAGAGGAGCTCCCAGCTGCCCTGCTCCTTTGAAACTCTGACAGAGGGACAGATTAATTATTCATCAAGGTTTTATTGATTATAAATAACTGCATTTTTAATTTTGTAATGTTTTCACATCTGCTGCAATGCGACTCAACAAAGAGTGAAGCATCTGGGGAAGGAAAGAGTCTTTGCAGGGTGAAAAAAGAGGGAATCAATCACTCTCTCAAACACATTCATCCCTTAAACATCCTCTCCTGACATTTATTAAACCACTAAAGGAAATACATCTGAACATTAAAACTTTATGAAGCTTCTGCACTGAACTTATTTTGTTTAAAGAAGTTTGGGGGCTTTTTGAGAGAGGAGGAATATGTGCACCAAATCATGCTAAGACTGGGATTTGATGCTCAGATTATAGCCGCTGTACATGGGGCGCCTTCTGCACCAGCTGAGCCAAACCAAACTTTAACCATACGAAAAAAAGTTGATCTCTCATTGTATCTCTCATACCTCCATCTAATTTAAATATGCATAGATCAATGAATGTGAGAAAAGTCAGAGATTTTTCACGCCCAGAATTGGAGCTACTCTCGTTTACAGTTTGTAGCCTTAGTAATTTTTACAGGCAATAAAGAGGAAGTCAACTTAAAGGGGGTTTTCTTGTCAAGCTGGTGCCTGTGGATGTGATACAAGACAATTTTTGATTTGTGTGGCAATATTTGTTGCAGAAAAAGTTTGGGGACCACTGGTCTGAAGGTTTCTCTCTACAATTTTAGCAATAAGAGGAAAGGATAACTTTAGCCTTGGCGTTGAGAACTCAGTCAAAAGGTAGATTGTGTGCTGCTACTGTAAGATGGTTAAATTAAAGCAAAACTTGACCCCTAAATTAATGATGGGTTTTCTATGGTGGCTTAGGAAGTCAACTGCACAGACAATGATGATTCAAAAAAAAAAATCTCACTTCTAATTTCAGGAAATTGCACAAACATTTAAAAAAAATGTTTTAATTTAACACAAAAGTATTTCACAAAATGTAGGAATATCTAATGAAACACAAAGCAAAAAAAAACAAAAACTGAACTTAAGATTATTTCACAGCACAAAAATATTTCTTTATATGCACAGAAATGTTTTTGCTTTTTTATTTTAGTTGCTAAATATTTTCACATACCATGAAATATTTTTGCATTTTGCGACTTTTTTTTGCATTTTGTGAAATATTCTGAATTTCATTAAATGTATTTGAGTTTAGTAAAAATGTTTTTGGCTTCAAGTAAAATATTTTGGTATGTCGTGAAATGTTTTTTGCATTTTGAGAAACATTCTAAATTTTGTCTTTGTGTTTAGTAAACATGTTTTTGGCGATTCGTGAAATGTTTTTGTGGTCATGGAATGTTTGTGCCGTTGACCTTCAGGGCCTCTGTAGATTCACACCTGTTTCCTCTGATACTCTTTGTTTTGTTCAGCATCCCCCAAAACTAATGCTGTTGGTCTCAAAATATTAAAACCAGTCCTGAACACATCCATGATTTTAAGACCTCCTCTGGTGTGACACCGATTCACTGCAGACACACTGAACCATTCCTCATGTTAATGAAAAACACCTCGTGGACATGTTAACAAAGTCAGAAACTGGGTTTTCATTGGAGGGGGTCTTTAAATATTAAGTCAGAGCAGGAGACAGTTAGCTTAGCTTCATCAATAATGAACATATGTGCTTGGAACTCGGAGCGCATTAGTGGTGAAATGGCCAAAATGATTAAACAGCCGACCCGACTGGCTAACTGGAAATGTCAGCTGTAGATCCATGAGTGCTGCGGGTGGAAGTCCACAGAGGTGAAGGAACCGCAGAGAGAAAACAGTCCAGTTAGGATGCACGACGACGACAACCTCTAATGAGTTATAAATGTTTTACATGTGGTCGAAGCTCCGCGGCTCCAAAGTCGATGAGCATCTTTGATCTCTTCATGAGAGAGTGATGAACCGAGTCACACGTAGAGGACTCATTTTTAACTCCAGCAGCTGGACTGAGTCTCTGTATGAAGCTCATAATGAAGGTAAAATGTTAAATTATGATTATTTTTTTTACATTTCTTGTTTTCTTTTGCAAACTCAAAGAAAAGAGAAGTCTCTTTTGTGACAGTTTGAATATGATGTGGTGGCCTCATGCTGACTCTGTGGAGTGTGTTCACCTTGATGAAGAGGTTTAGTCGTCCTCTGAATCCTGCTGAGCTGAACTTCTATCTGAAGAGCTGTAAGGTCAGAGTCAAGGTGCTGAACACACTGAATGTTATTTAATATCAAGAGAATAATCTGAGGGTTTTTTTAGACTTGAGTTATTCAGTTTGTTCAGAAAAGATCCACATCGTATTCAAAAGCGAGATAGTTTCATGCCTTTCTTTTTGTTGTAAAGGGGAAATTACTTTTTGAAAATGCTCTGGTTGCTTCAGATGAACAGGTTTTCAAAGGTGTTGAACTGAGTTACGGTTAAAGAGTGTAAATAAATAAGCTGAGGTGACAGACGGCAGGAGACTCACAGAAAGGAACAGAGAGATATTCATAGTTTGTGTGCTTATGGAGAGATTATGTAACATTTCAAACAAATGAAACGATGAATGCATCGGTTCAGAACACCCAAGGTTTTGTTCCACTGACTGAGTCTTTTATGACCAGCGGCTGAAGGTGTCTGATGTTAGCAAACTTTACTTACTTTATTTTATACTTTATATCAGACCTACAAGTCCGTATCAGCATAAAATGTAGAAATATAAACACAATACAAGGCCAGGAAAACAGTTCACATGCAAGTGATTAAAACTCAAAGAGATGTTGGTTCCAATGTTTCCAAAAACCAAACAAATACCTTCTGTCACTACGATAGACGCTGTGTAAGAAAATAAGTAACAGCCAAATTCCATCAGAGTCGTGTCTGATCCGTCTCTGATCCACCGCAGCACCTGATCTGGTTTCTATTCTTGTCAATGTGTTAACTTCCACTGGATCCACACACTGCTGGAGCACGACGCATCAATCTCAACAGAGCAGATGGAGCGGGACAGGAAGTCAGGTTTCACCAAAACAAAATGAAAACATTCGGTTAATTTTCAGAATAAAACACTCTGTGTTATCACCAGATCGTATTTCACTTAACTACAACAACAAACCGGTAAAGAATCAATGAACATATGTTGGTAAAAACTTTGCAGACTTTCAGCCTCTTCTCTGATCGGGCTCTGAAAGAAGCCGATTGATGGTAGATTTTAAAATGAAGTCAACCCTGCAGGCGACGCTTCCTCAGTGTGTCTTTAAACTTCAGAGTGTGTTGTTTGGGCACTTAAAGCTCTAATGGTCTTGGATTGTGTACTGGTATCATAACTCTGTGATTGTTTTGCTCAGTTTATTTTGTTTCTCCTCACCAGCTCTACTTTTGAATAATATCTCCACATTTGAAATCCAATTCTGCAAGAGAGAGAGAGAGAGAGTTCAGCTCTGCAATAATCACCGACAAGCACCCAGTGCATCATGGGTAACAGCTCAGTTTGGGTGCCATATTCAGACACTGCCCTTATAAATGATTATTTCACCAGCTTTCAGCGTCTGGGTGTCTGCAGCTCGCTCTGCAGTCAGACAACATAAAAGCTCAGACAGAGAGAGAGAGAAAGAGAGTACTATTATCATCCTCACACAGCAGGAGAGCAGCTGTTAATGGGAGCGCTGCATTCTTACACCTGAACATGTGCAGCGGAGGTCTGACGGTTATTTCACTGAAGATCAGAGCGGAGCGTAAACCTGCTGCCAAGCTTTCAAAACATTCAACACTAAAGAGTCAGGGTCATTTTATTCTCCTAAATTTCGGTTCAAATACAGTCAATTTTAGAAGCTAAAATATGTTTTCAGCACTATAATGTAATACTATCAAAAAATAAAAATCTGTGAATCTAGCATTTAGTCAGTGACATTAAATCATAACAATTCAAAGAGATATCAAATATAGTAAATAAGACATTTCTGATCTTAATTCATGAAAATAAAAAAAATAGGAATAAGCTAACGCAGGATTTCAAACACCCCCCAGCTAACACACCCTTAGCTAGCTAACATTCCTCTTTTGTACCCAGCTACTATTGGAAAATGTACATAGCTAACCTATTAACAGAAGTTGGCCTACAATTCCTGCTTTTTCCATTTGTATCCCGTGACATCACCTGTAGAAATCAGCTAGCGTAAGCTTAAACCTGCGTTCCAGCTTACATTACCATGGCTGGCTAACATCCTCTTAGTGAGCTACCTTATATTGGCAAACATTAGCTGGCTAGCAAATCTAACTGTTAGTTAGAAAGAAGTTTTTTGCAATGGTATTTTAATGCTAATGATATAAACAGCTAATAAAAGCATCCAGCAACTTTATTGTTAATGCTAACCTAAACGTGGTGAACACTCCTCTTTAGCTATCTAGCTAATGTCAGCTATGATTAGCAAGGTAGCTTACATTTCTGTTTATCAGTTAGGAGTTTGCATTTTTCCCTTTAGTAATGTAACACTTAACTGTACTTCACTAACATTCCTATTTAGCTAGCTAGCTTACAATTGTGTTTGTCGGTTAGGAATTTTCCCTTGTCCCTATTGTAACGTAACACTAAACTGTACACAGTGACAGTGACTACATTCCAGCAAATGTTAGCTAGCTACCAAATTCCAGCTAATAGTAGTTAGCTATCAGCGAGCTAGCTCACATTAATGACTGTCAGTTAGGAATTTTCACTTTTCTCTTTAGTAACCAAACGCTAAACTTTACACAGCAGCTGTTAAAAGCATCCAGTAACTGTTTAGCAAATGTTACCATTAGTTGACAAACAGTCCTCTTTAGCTAGCTAGCTTATGTCAGCTACAACATGCAAGCTAGCATTCACTATTATTTGTCAGTTGATAATTAGCATTTTTCCCATGCTAAAGTAATGTTACATTTTACACAGCAGCTATTACAAGCATTCAGCTACTATTTCCCAAATATTACCTTAAGTTGGCTAACATTCCTCTCGAGCTAGCCACCTAATTACAGCTAATATTAGTTAGCTAGCTTATATTAAATTTGGTCAGTTTGGAGTTAGCATTTTCTTCTTACTTATGTTAAACACAAATGGTGATGTTATCTTAGAAGAAGCTTAATGCTACTACTAGCTGTTAGAGTAGATATTGTAATTTAATAATAATAAATATTTAGCCTTAATTCAGCCCAGTGTACTTTCTGCTTTTCACTAACCATCGTCTCTTTAGCTGTTGAGCCAGATTCCCAAAGTCTACCTGACTCGTGACCTTAAACACGGCTGTAACAGGGTTAGACAGAGTTTGAGTTTTCTACCTTGAGTGTGAAATTAGAGTAAAACTACCTTTCTGCTTGAGTCTACAGTCACCTTGAAGAGAAGTGATCATATTGTTCTCTGCTCCCTGTGGAGATGAACTTCATGTTCTAATAAAGGAAGTGAAAAGGTCAGAGCAGGCGACAACAAGCTGTGCCTCTTTAACTTATTTTAACGCTCCATTACGTGCCGTCTGGCTGTTCTTTTCACCGAGTGGGAAATGTGTCGAAGAGAAAACGTTCCAACACTGAACTCTGTTGTTTCTTTATCTCGTACCAAACATTTCATCTCTCATGTACGAAGCGGTGGCAGAGCGGTGGAATAATAATTGTTATCTTGTTTATCTCAGTTGTTGCTCACTGACCTGAACTCTCCTCCATCCGTTCATTAGCATTCCAATGATCCTCTGTTCATCCCCCCCTCCTCTCCTCCAGTTTAATATCTCCTAACAAGATGGGCACTCACATCCTCATAAATAACTCACAGACACTGGCTGTATCCAGCCATGTAAAGGAAACACATGCAGATGTGTTTACTTAGAGTGATTCTGCAGCGTATGCTTCTCCTCAGTGAACCGGCTGTTTCTCACTAACTTCAGAAGTTTGTTTTCTCTCCTCTGATCCTCTCTGGATGTTTGCAGACTTTCTCCTCTTGGCACATTTGCATATTCTGGAAGCATCACTGCAGTCTTTTCCTCAGCTTGGGTGTGTGCCCTCCGACTGCTGTGTCAGGAAACAACAGAACAACTCCCTCAACATCAGAGAGAGCAGATTTTTCTTTAACCACTTAATCTGTTTTCTTCAGTATTACTCTGCCTTCCCACTACATGTGAGATATGTTATAGTAGACTTGCATAAAGATACAAGTACCCCAATATTTTCCAGCACAAGAAAAAGTGTTGCATGGAACTAGCAGGTATTTTACTCATAAGGCCACTTTAGCACAAAAAATGACATGACCTTTTATTACCTTTAAAGGTAAGCTCTGTACAAAAACCCAACAGAACATCAAAAGGCCAAATTCCACTAGAGCCGTGTCCGGTCCGTCATGGCACCAGATCTGATAGGTTTTTGCTCTAGTCAATGTGTTAGCTTCCACTGGATCCACTCCGTTGCGTTCCGGCAGGTCTGAGTCCTCCGGATCAGAGACGCAAGACTTCTATTTTTGCCGGATGCCGGAGCACGGCGCATCAATCTCAACAGAGCAGATGGAGCGGGACAGGAAGTCAGGTTTCAGAATAAAACACTCTGTGTTATCACCAGATCGTATCTCACTTAACTCAGCAACAACAAACCAAAGTCATGATGAGCGGAGCCAGGCCTGGAGTCAACAGGTCAGAGGTTTTCAGAGGACCAGAAAGAAAACATGGATGAGGAGAGGAGGAGAATCCTTGATTCAGGAATTACAGGTGTAAAACCTTGGTCACGTGACTCCAGCTGGCCGGCGGTCCTGATCCTACTGCATTCCGAAAACGCAACTGGTGGGTGTTGACGGACGAGAGAGCACAGAGCTGGACTGCATCGCATTGGAGAAGGATCGGACATGGATCTGGTGGAAGTCCTGTATAGGCCTTGCTGTAATGTTTGAAGGCAGAACATATTCGTATGTGACGTACACAAATCTTGCTTTGCTGTTGTTGTCACTCTGCTAGCTGAGGAGTCTGTAGATTTGTGTTGAAGCCTGAGACTTTTTGGACCACTCTTAACTAAAGAACAGGTTAACATCCTCTAAATTTTGTTATAAAAGACACTTTTATGACCTTGTTTGTCATCTAAAAAAGTAAGCTGCATCCCACACACGGTTGCAACCAACGTCTAGCATAAACATTGGTCACATGACTCCAGCTGTACGGCTGTCCTGCTCTGTGCTGCATTCTGAAAAAGCAACCTGTGGGTGTTGACGGATGAGAGAGCACGAAGCCGGACCGCAGCGGATCAGAGACAGACTTAAACCATCGATGGCCGGGTTGTCAAGACCGAACCAAACCAAAAAACTGAGCTACATATTGAACTATGAGCCAACTCTATTCTTTGCATCCTTAATGTTTTGTCATTCAGTTGATGTCTCAACCTTTGTCTCTAAACACCACTGAGACTCTGTGTTTGTGTCATCGTTCCTCTGATAACTCTCATTTTAAACGTCTGCACTTAAATATTAATGAGAAGTTAAATCTGAGCCCACAGCAGCCATCACAGATCCCCAGGGAGGGCTGAAGAGTCGCAGCAGATGGTCCTTCAAACTATTCAGAGTCCTGTGCTAACTCCACTCCACATGAAGGAGCAGCCAATCACAAACAAGCCACAGTAAAGGTGTCCAATGGGATGGATCCATATGCTCTGTATCATTAACATTCCACTAAACAACAACCTGAATGTGTTTGCAGGAAGTTTAGCTCTGCAGCGTGATGAAGAGTGTAATCCTTCATCGTTTGGGCACCTTTATCACACCGGGACAGATGGGTTACAGGTGGAACAACAGCTGCCTCACTTTATTTACAATCCCCACCTTGACTTGGGGGGGTCACACCAGAGCCAAATTAAATCAGCACACATCCTCCTCCGTGCTTCAAACCCCAGAAGAAGAAGTCAGCGCTGTCTGCATTAAACAGGTGTTACATATTCAAAGTGAGCGGTCCGCTTCCCCCGGAGTCGACGCGGCGCGAGGAGCGGCGTGTTCTCAATGGATGTTTCTGAGTCATCCCAATCATTGTAGGCGACGAGACCGGGTGGCGGTGTAATGCAATCAGACGCAACACAAACATCAGGCGGCGAGTAAACGAGTGAGGATGAGGAGGAGAAAAACAGGGGTGTCAGAGAGGGTCAGGGATAAGTGGTCTGAAAGTGACACACACTGATACAGCTCTGTTACACACAAAGAGGAACGCCGCTCCCTGAAAGAGTCCACCAGGTGACCAAACAAACTTTGGATCTAAACTTTCTGCATGTTCTCAGTCACCGCTCCCTCCGTGTGTTTGAGCTCCAGCCACCACCTACAGCACATTTCCATTTGTTGTTCCTCTCCATCTTGTTCCTGCAGCCCGAGGAAGTCAAACAACATCTGCAACGACTAAAAGGAACAAAAGAAACACGATGCACACTTCAGAATGAATCACACAGCTGCCCGTAGAGCGGGCTGTGTTTACATTTTAAAGGCCCTGAAAGCTCAATTCCCCAATCAGCTCCTCGCTGTGAAGTACGGCAACACTGCAGTCAAGCCAGAGCTGAGTCCTGGTCTTTGGAGGATCCTCAGTCTGGTTTGAAGTGTAAAGTAAAGCTGATGATGATAAATAATAATTAAGGAAGCCTTTTTTAAAAACTTCAACTTTGACTGTGACTTCTTTATAGTGAATATTTCATGTTGTTTCAGAAGCTTTACGATTTGAAGCTTGTTGCTGATTTTGAGGAGACCCTCAGGAGTCGGTTTGAAGCGGAGACGCAGAGTGTGAATAAAATGTTCAATAACAGATCTTAAAGGGACAGTGCGGCAGGAAAGCAAACCCAGACTCACACTGATTTCTTCACTTTGTAATGATATGTTATCATATGAGCGTTAGGAAGAAGCTGACCCAACATCACACAGTCAGATATTTTGGGTTCACACCAGGGCTGTCAAATTCATTTTTAAAATCCCTTTTCATCGCACAGTTTTTATCAGTTTTGAATGTAACTTAAAGGGATATTTCCTACATTTTTAACACTCTTAGCAACATGGGAGTGGACAAATACGCTTGCTTTATCCAAATATTATTATAACAATGATCCAAAACAATGACAAACACTGTTGCATGCACCAAATATATTAAAAACATAACACGGCAAACTCAAGCCCAACAAGAAACACCAGATTGACCTGAGTGTAATGTCACAAATACTAACACAATGTTATGTCCAATTTTACACCTACATGCATGGACCTAATGCATCACAACAACACACACACTGTACAACACATAGCCAACACTGGTCAGTTAAGTTTTCCATCAATCAAAGGTCACTTCCTGGATCCTTTACACCTCACATGGGGAAAATAAGGACACAGTGGACAGGAAGTACAAAACTTGGGCTGTTTTAGAAACCGCCTACTGTACTAGTAGTTCCTACTGATTTGGCCAACATTCAGTATGTACTGTAGTATGTGAACAAGAGCACACAATGGCTTACTGAGGGCAGTCTGCTATGTAACGAGCTCGTCAGTGGCACTGATGGCACAACATTGGAGGCAGTTTTGGTTTCAGTGTCTCGCCCAAGGACGCCTCGGACAGTGGGACCTGGGATGGAGTATATGTTTTGTTTTATCACCTTTCTTGACCTTTACACAAATAGAATTAATTCTTCTGAAGTATCACATTCAAAACTGAAAGTCTTGTCATCCAAATTAAATATCAGACTTTAATAAATCCCATTTTTTTATAAAGCGCTCCATCATCAGCATGTGGAGTGAATCTTTTCAGCTCTACATGCATTCACTGTCTTTAATTTGTCTGAAGGCTTCCTCACTGTGCTTCCACTTCAGATCGAGGAGTGTTATCGCAGAATTAGCCGATCATTAAAGTCGTGTTTTAAAGAGATAAACATCCTGCAGACAAGAGAGGACAGTTAAGGAAGCAGCATCTTAGTTACAGTAAAATAAATCATTATGTAACAAACAAGACAAAGTTTCTCGTGGAGGATATCTGTTGGGATTTTCTACACATCAGAGCAGTAAATGATTATGCCATGAGTTAGCAGAAATCCAACTTTTACACCTTTTTAAATAAAGTGGAGGAGATGTTTCCTCCGCAGGGATCCACCTTTGGCCCTTCGGTGTGTATTTTCACACAGAGCTGGCTCCTCACTGATTGTACCAGGTGTAAAAAGGTAGACCGATATCATTCAGCGCCTCCTGAGCCGCCATGTGCACCCAGATAGAACACAATTTTAATTTGGCAGAGGGCAATGTTGACATTTGGATCCTCTGCCCTGTGGGAAGGGTAACGACCTCACATTAGCATGCTGCTCCAGCACTGAGCCTGATCTGCTCTCTGTGTTCAGCAGGCTGCTCTCACACCGGATCAGACACTGAAACTCAGACTGAGAGAACTCAATAAGAGCTGATTGATTCTGTTTCCCGTCCAAACACTCATTGAACGTGGGGAAGAAAAACTGAAAGACTTGGACCGGTCTCTGGCAGATCCTCCACCTGTTCTCTCTCTCTGTAGGACGGGCGAGGTCTTTCAAAGGACATTTAGTTCTGCTACACATGTAGGGAAATGTAAAACATCTGTCAAAGCTGTCCGCCCTCTTCCAGGAGCTTCTGGGTGTGTTTCTACCCACCGCTCACTTCCCATTTATGTATGGAGGCCCTGAAAGGACATGGGGAATAAAGTCACAACAGAGATCAGGATATTGACTCCTGAGGCTGGACACACACCAGACGGCTTTTTAGATCTTCACCGATTTGAAAAGGATGGGAGACCACACACAGGAAGACAGTTCAGACCAGAATCCTCTGAACACACACACACACACCAGATGACTCCATAAGACTGTTGATCACACACTTAAGGATTCCACAAACACGGGATCTCACAGAAACTTGGGTGATCAAACGTGACTGTAGACTTGTAGTCCAAGAGAACAAATGCAGCTTTTGAAGCAGTAACAAGACAGGTCACTCCTTTAGTAGACGATTTATTTATCTAAGCTGGGTACATAGACCAGAACAGTTTTTTTGTACAAGGCTGTGAAAACTGACACTTTTAAATGGGCTCTAATGGAGACTCCTTTGCTTTTGGAGACACTCTCTAGTGGACACTTGAGGAAGTGCAGTTTGTTGCTCTTCCTTACCAAACAGCAACCTCGGCCGCGAGAATTGAAGCCAATGCAGAAGTGTTAAAAACTGCAGTTCATCAAGTGTCCACTTGATGCTGGCTCCAGAAGTACCAGAAACCACATACACACCAATTCAAAGAAGATGATCTTTACAGCAGAAATAAACATGTTTACAGCCTGGAACAAAAGACAAGTGTAGCCTGGATAGCTCATTTCTCAATAGGCACACTCTGTACGGGAGGCGAATTTTTTCATAACGCTGCAATTTGGAAGATATTAAGATTACAAGTCTTCCAATTAGAGGCACAGCTGACTTGATTGACAGGTGGGAACACTGTAGCTGTTGGCGAGGAGGCTCAAAGCCCGCCTCTTTACGTCACACTCGCTCGACAGCAGTTATGTTGAGTTCAACATTTCCAATATGGCTGCCACCGCCAACTGACTTCAAAACAGCGCTTCAAAAACAGATGGGTGACGTCACAGATACTATGTCCATTATTTATCTTTTTTTTTAGACCGGAAGTTGCTGCTTGGGAGGTACAGGGATACGTGGAACAATGGCGAAGATTTGACACAGAAGTATAAACCAAGCTGCATAAATCTGATCTCCGTCTTCTTCGATGCTGACACAAACACGTCTACAGGTTAGACAATATCTCCCACACATAAAGACAGAAATATTCCCCTCTCACAGGTGTTCTCACTTAACGCCTGATTAGAGCTCCATCACTTCACTTCAACCTGACTGAAGCTCCAATCATGCAGAGCAGAGAAACACCTGTGAGGGTGTAAAACATAAAGTTCAATTATTCCCCTTAATGAGAAACCTCATCACTGCGGCGTTATCTGGACTCTGAAAACTTTTAAATATTCAAAGTTTCCAAAGCAGAAACATTTGGTTTGGTTTTAATGACCGTCTCTGCCTTTGAAGTCTCTTTTTATACGTTTTAAAAAGCAGCCGTAATAATTCACACATCATGATTCTGTGTCTTTTTGAAGAGAGGATTAAGAAACAACAGCTCCAGCAGCTAATGCATTTTAAACAGCCGAGTAGTAACAGTGTGAAAAACAGTTTCCACTCGTGGTGTTTCCTCCTCTCATGAGCTTGTTGGTAAATTCAATTATTTTCTGACTACGAATGGAAAAGCTGCTAAAATATGAAAGCAGTTCCAGATAATAAAGGTTGCAGTGATTACTGCTGTTGAACAACGTTATCATCTCCCCGCAGATGGTCACTTAGTGCCGCCATGCAGAAACACACACATGCATGTATTTATCTAATAACTGCAGCGCTCCTCTTTCTTCAGGCGCTGTTTTAAAAAGATAAAAATCATCTTTGGAATGATACAATAGCCGTGACATGAGTCAAAGCCGGCGTGCAGATGTGGACTGGCAGCTCTGTATTTGGGGGCGGTGTGACTCTGCGTTGATGTTAAGGTTGCCGACATAGCGGCTGTGACCCGGCGGCGTGCTCACAGGTCAGCAGGCTGAGGGCCGACGCGGTCAGTCGGGGGAAGGTTGGGGAGCGGTCGAGGTTATGCAGCTGTGACTGGTCGAAGCCCGACGGACGGCCTGCGGCGTTTTTTTACATTTCACTCTCTGATCCCACAGCGAGGGAGCGACAGCACGACGGAGGAGATGAAGGGAGAGAGAGAGAGAGAACAATGGGGGCGAGAACAGAGGGAGGATAGAAAGTGATAGATGTGTGGGGGGTTTAAAGAGGGAAGCTGTGAGCATCAGAGAGTCAGGAAGTCACGGTTTTATCTTACAGCTTCACAGTGATGGACTTCTTTTAAGGACCTCTCATCCTCTCTTCCTGTCCTGAAGGAGAGGGACCGGCTCAGGGAAATCAAAACTAAACAAAGAGTCGTCGGGGGAGAGTGTTGGAGCAAAGAGGAACTTTCCCTTCAGCAGGGCGGTGTGCTGGACTACAGAGCTTCCCAAAGTAAACGGAGGGATGCTGCATGAAGAGAGCCGGACAGAAAATCTGTATCACATCTGTCGTGACTCAACTCAGCTCATCATCTATATGCAGACAGAACCGAGCACCATCAGGAGGAGAGATCACAGTGAAGCTCTATGTAGCACAGATAAGAGATGCCGACAGTTTATCTCCACAATTAGACGCAAAATGAGCAAAGAGCACAGAGCTGCAACACTAAGCTGTATGCTTTGTCAATTAGACCTTGAGATGGAGCAGATAGCAGTGCTGTTAAAATAGTAAGAGGGGAATTCACTAAGATATACATCCGATCCATCACAGGCCTGGATCTGATAGGTTTCTATTCTAGTCAATGTGTTAACTTCCACTGGATCCGCTCCGTTGCCTTCTGGCTGCGTCTCTGATCTGGCAGGTCAGAGCCCTCCAGATCAGAGACGCAAGACTTCTATTTCAATCTCAACAGAGCAGATGGAGCGGGACAGGAAGTCAGGTTTCACCAAAACAAAATGAAAACATCCAGTTAATTTTCAGAATAAAACACTCTGTGTTATCACCAGATCGTATTTCACTTAACTACAACAACAAACCAAAGTCATGATGAGTGGAGCCAGGCCTGGAGTCAACAGGTCACAGGTTTTCAGAGGACCAGAAAGACAACATGGATGAGGAGAGGAGGAGGAGAATCCTTGATTCAGTGATTAATGCGTGAAAACCTCGGTCACGTGACTCCAGATGTCCAGAGGTTCTGCTCTGTGCTCTGTTCTCAACGCAGCCGGTGGGTGTTGACAGATGAGGGAGCGGAAATGGATCTGGTTGAAGTCTGATGTAACTCTACCTGCTTCTTCTACATTTATCAGAAGCAGAATGAATGAAGGTTAAAAGAGAAAGTCTAATTTTAGTTCATCACAGCAGATTATTTTCACTTCCTGATGAAACATCAACAAACCTCTCTCTGAGACCCTGCCTGTTACTGAACTCCATCATCACCCTTCCTCTCTGAGTGCAGACAGCGGTGTCGTCCTGATGTGACAGGATGAAGTCTCACTCTGTGGGTGTAATGAAACATTTAGGAGCATCAATAAAAGATGTCCTGTTTATGAAGTAATGAGCCTTTCGCTGTCTGCTGTGTGCTTCCTGGTTGTTCGCATGTTATTTGCACATAATATCAGATGTCGTCTGCAGACCCCTGACAAACAGCAGAGGGGCTCGTGGGTAAACAAACTGCGGCGCTCGGAAAGCGCTCGTTCCCCTCGCTCCTGTCTGCTCGCTGTGTTTTCCCGGCTCGCTGTGCTGCGCCGCTTGGACATATGGCGACCATCTGTGCGGAGCGGGGATGTCAGAACATTCAGGCTGGGTGATGTTCAGGAGCCCGCAGGTCCTGTTAACCCCTTCAGACTCGCTGACTGTTGATTGGGAGAAGTAAACATGAGGAGACAAACACATCCGGCTCAGACTGTTCAACTCTGCACTTTCACTTCTGAGGAGCTTCAAGGTTTGAGCAGAGGGATGACAGCGGCTGAGAGGAGAGAGAGCAGGGTTTGACATTTCGTTGACATGTTGTCCGTCATTCACCTGGAAGAGCTTGTTTATCAGAGCAGAGTCTGGCTGCAGGCAACGGTTCCTTCTTGACTCTGAGCTGCCGGTCAAACCTCGGATAGAGTTTAGTCTACTTGATGCACTTCTTATCTACTGTGTGCGTCTGAGCAAAGGTTAATCCTGCACATCTACAGCCCCAGATACTCCAGCCTGCATCCACACTGAGGCTTCTTTCTTTAAAACGAGGGCTGTGATACGAGCATTCAACAACACAACACAACACAGTTTGTGGATCAAACAAGTCAACTGAGTGAACTTAAAGTTGATAAATCTCAGCCAAAATGAGTCTGTAAGAGAAAAAGAAAAGACATGATTGTGTCTTTAATCCCTTACAGCAGAGTAACTGCTCTTATCTGTGGATGTTTAATTCAGAAGCAGAAACTAAATCATGAGCCGTCTGAATATTTTAAATATTTTAAAGTTAATTATGAAACAATTTGCTGCTCTCTGTGTTTTTCTTTTAAAGCACATTGAAGCATTTTGTTTTGTTTCTGTTGACTGGAAGAAACAAACAATGTGAGGACGTCACCTCAGGTGATTCCGGGAACTTCTGACAACCAGCTTTAAGAAACTGTTGTTTCAGAGAACGATCAGCAGACGTGTGGAGGTGTCACAAGAGAGAGAAGTGCAGGTGTTACAGATACTGATCCTTTGTTCAGTCAGGACAAAGTCAGAATGAGCTGTGAGCACAATAGAAGGACCCGTTAGTGAAGAAGGGAAGTTGACATCTTTCTGTGCTTTTAGCAGCTTCATGTGTTTTGCAAAAAGACCAGCACATCGAATAAATCTTCAAAGCTCCAGAAAATAAAGAAGAGACAACTTCAACTCTTCTCCAGACACACCATCATTCAGTGAGGTACTGATTTGGTGATCATAGAACCAGAAGCTTAACGTCGCCCAATGGAGACGTGAGAGACTGGTGGAGAGCCAAGATGCCTGAAAGCTGGGGTTCAAAATCAGAGATATTCCACCAAATAATGATTTCTGAACTCTTAAAGCTAGGGTTGGTAGTCTTGGAAAACTAGCATGAATTTGAATTTAGCTTTTCCTCATGACTCCGTCTAACCCCTCCCCTCCTCCCTCAAACATTCTCATAGTGAAAGTTAAAAACACAAACAAACATGGCTGCTGTTAGTACTCACAACTGTCATGCTAGCATTATCCAGTTGTACCGGTGACACGATATCAGGAGAAAAGTTATAACACATATATAATACTGTAACAGCTCTACTGTTTGTTAAACCTGTTCAGTGTAGATGTTCTTAATTCCTACAGTGTTGACAGTCAGTGAAGGCATCAGGAGAGGTGTAGAGTGTGCGAGCGGGAGAGAGGAGAGACAAGAGGAGAAGTTTTTCATTCATTCAAACATTGATTGTTGTTTTGTTGGTTGGCGTGATCACGGCCGACAGTGACTGGTTATTAAAACTCAACGTGTTCACGAATCGGCTCGTCATCTCTACAGCGTCCGGACGGACGCTACATCATCTAAATTTCTGTAGGACTTACTGAACGTCATTAATTCTTCTGCTTGTCAGAGCCCCGTGGTGAGAGCTTTTTAGACTCTGATCCGGACTACAGTCCTGAGCAAAGCACCTCATCTGGTCAGAGGGGACAGGCCCGAGGTCGAGCGAGAGGGGCAGTCAGTAGAGGCAGGGGAAGCAGAGGCAGGGGAAGGAGACTCGGAGGAGTGCACGCCGGGGAAATGTACACGCAGGAGGCGGGCAGAACAGCAGGACGGGATTTGAATGGTTTAAAATTTTGGCACCCAAAAAATGGTGATTGGTTGGTGTTTTCCCAGGTTTACTCCGGCTGTAGATAGCAGCTTTTCTTCACTCTTTTTTAAGAACACATTATGTATTGATTACCATCAGGACATAAAGATCATTTTAACCAGTATGACAAAAAGTGTATCTAAATCTGATTACCAACCCCAGCTTTAAGTTCATCTTATCAATCCTGTAGTTAAATTTGTATTATTTTCAATTTCAAAACAGTTTTTTAGTCCATGTTAACAAATGGAATCAATTTTGGGGCACTGGTGGCCTAGCGGTCTAAGAGCGGTCACAGAGGCTTTATTCCTCGTCGGAGAGGTCGCTGTTTCGACTCCCAGCCGCGACTATCTGCTGCATGTCTTCCCCCACTCTCTACTCCTCATGTTTCATGTCTCTCTTCAGCTGACCGATCAATAAAGGCAAAAAAGCCCCAAAAATATAACTTAGATAAGATAATAATAATTGGTACCAATTTTGACCAGTTTCCTGATTCAGGAATCAAATGATCTTGGTTGTTATGTTGGCTCTAGAAGACAATTCATACCTTCAGCCCCTCTTCCTCTTGAATCTGAATCAGCCTGCAGAGCCGCATCTAACTATCTCTGTTCAGAGTTTGTAACTTGTAGAGTCATTCAGGCGTCTTTGTTTCTAACTATCCGGTGAGGAGGACTCTGCATCAGCTGTGTGTTTGGCCAACAGATGGTATTTGAGGCTCGTCTTCTCCTGGTGGTAACTCAGTTTACATCGACAGTAAATGCAAATAACTTTAGTCTGGTGGAGAGAACCATCTGGCTGAGCTTAGACGAAGAACTTGCCGTTTAAAGAACCTGTTTGTTTTTCCATTTCTGCTTCCCATCCACCATGACACTGCTATTTCAAAACGATGCTGCGTGCTGAGGGTCACAATCACAGAACATGTGTGCGTTAATTACACCTTAAGACAATCAGTGGCGTTAAAAGGAGTTTGCATTAACTTGCTGTTATCGTGTTAACTTCAGGGGCCTAATTAGAGTATTTCATTTCAAGCTTCTTCACCAATTATGAGGAAAAACAAAAGTTCACAATGTTCTAATTATTTGAAATCCACTATGATGATTCACAGACACACAGAAGCATCCACATCCACACACTTAACCCTGCAGGAGATCCACGGCTGTCTCTTCTGTCTAGTCAGCGTGTTATAATAAAAGACTTCAGCCTTCAGAATATTAAGTTAAAAGCTTGGCAGCAGAGCTATGAATGTTAAACACACACAGATAGAAATGTAGGGAGCAGTAAACCTGCGAGTCATTTTACGAAGGTTCCGTCGCAAGGAAGTCATAAAGCGAACGAGAGGGAATAAAAATGTAAGTGTTGGAAAACAAAGCGAGACGAGGGCGATGTGAAGAGACGGGGGGAATGACTCTGATTTAGACAGAGCGGGCCGGGGAGGGATTTCGTTCTGCATGTTTGCGTCCTTCAGAAACACGAGATGTAACACGTCTCTGTGTGTTAATATGAGCCGACTGCATTAAACACATTACAGCTTACAAACAGCTGAACGCAGCAAAGAGACGCCGACACCTGAGGAAGAGGCTGACAGCAGGTATAATCATGTCACACACACACACACACACACACACACACACACACACACACACACACACACACACACAGACAGACAGACAGACGGATACACTGGCACACATCAACAGAAGAGATCAGTGTTAGTGATGTAGTGGATGCTAAAATATGTATTAAATGAATAAAATATGGACCCCATGCAGAGAGCTAATGTAGTGCCAGAGAGAGAATGAACAGTCTCAAGAGTTCTGGTGACTTATCGTGAGGACAATCAGCGCTCTGCGTCTGATAAATAACTTAATTTAGACGTTATTAATTTAGGTTAGTGTTCCACGGTGAACGAGTGTCAGAGTGGAAGGACTCATTAATCACAGAGAGAGGAGAAGAAGCTTCATTAACATCAGAACGGAGTGTAGAGACGAAGCATGAAATTAATATATTGGGGTGAAAAAAATGACATTTGCACAAAATATAAGAAGTTTAAACACGATCAAACTGAACAGCAAGTTCTGTGTGGACAGTGTCCTGCAGTGTGGGAGCAACAGAGGGCAACACAACTCATTTATATTAGTTAGGGGTGGAATCACAGGGTTACACATGACACTTCATTATAATGAGATACAAATAAGGACAACACAATGAGACAAGTGGATACAATACGAGATAATAGAATCCAATACTATACAGTACTATATGAAACGGTACGATACGATAGAATAGGGTACGACACTATATGGTATACTGTAATATGATACGACAAAAAAAGATGGGTTGGTTAGGATACAACCGGTTACGTAAGGTTACTATACATTATTTTACATTACTTTACGTTACTTTACGTTACTTTAAGTTACTTTACGTTACGTTAATTAACGTAACGTTAAGTTACTTTACGTTACTTTAAGTTACTTTACTTTACGTTACGTTAATTAACGTTACGTTACGTTACTCTACGTTACTTTAAGTTACTTTACATTACTTTAAGTTACTTTACGTTAGTTAATTTACATTACGTTAAATTGCTTTACTTTACGTTAATTTACGTTACGTTAGTTTACATTACTTTGAGTTACTTTAAGTTACTTTACTTTACATTACATTACTTTACGTTACTTTAAGTTAATTTACTTTACATTACGTTACTTTACGTTACTTTAAGTTACTTTACGTGACTTTACGTGACGTTAATTTACTTTACTTTACGTTTCTTTACGTTACGTAACTTTACGTTACTTTAAGTTACTTTACTTTACATTATGTTACTTCATGTTACTTTAAGTTACTTTACGTTACGTTAATTTACGTAACTTCCCGTAACTTCACGTTACTTTACATTCATTTATGTGACATTACTTTACGTATGTTTAGGTAACTTTACATTACTGTACTTTACATTACATTTCTTTATGTTACATTTCTTTATGTTACATTACTTTATGTAACATTACTTTATGTAACATTACTTTATATTATTTTACTTTATGTAACATTACTTTATGTAACATTACTTTGTTATTTTACTTTACATTATCATATGATACAATAGGATTTATATATGACACTGGTGATTCTCAAACTTTACGCTACTGTACATTACATTACTGTACATTACGTTACTGTATCTTACTTTACTTTATGTTACGTTACATTACTTAACCTTACTTTACATTACTTTACTTTATGTGACTTTACATTAACAAAAAGGCTTGAAAAAGATAAGAGCTACTGCAGTACACTACGATACGATACGATATGTTACTATAAGATACTATTCGATACCATACCATACCATACGGTGCGATGGGGTAAGAAACGTTGCTTTACGAAAGGAAATGAAATGAAAGGATATGATGCAATGCGATACGATGCAATAGGATAAGATACGCTTAAAAAAAAAGTAGGACAGGAAACAATACGATTCAATAGGATAAGATATAATAATATTTGATTCTGCAATAATCCTTTCACATAAATATGCTAACACCCAGTAATGAGTGATTGTTCGGGTGCTGACTAGTTCAACTGAAGAGAAAGCCGTTTATTTTGCAGATATTCGCTGCTTCAAGGTTCAGGGATAACACTTTTTTTTTTTGCCGGATGTTGCTGATGGAGAGAGAAAACTCCCCCAACAGTCCCACAAGTTTGGTTTCTAAGGCATGAGTTAATCTGACATTGGGACCAGAGGTATCGCCATCATCTCATTTGGTTTATTCATCCTCATTGAAAATAGTCTGCGTGTTTGAGATTAGTCAAGTCTTTCCAAACCATAGATTGTTCTGTTGTGTGTGTACACTTTGATAAAAAGCTTCCTTTGTCTTTTGGGTTTCATGAGATTCTCTGCAAAAACAATCAACAGGCCCACAGTCCCCCTCCGCCTCATTACTCTGTTCTGGCTGATGTGTGTTTAGGGACTCAGGTGTGGTCGTATTATTACGCCTCACCTACCGCTCAGCCTGGAACACAAAGATATTACTGAAAGTCTTGGACAGCCCCCGTGCTCCAATTTCTTCAATTCAATTATGTTGGATTATTCTGAACCGGAGCCTCCAGATGCTGCACCAGTTCTGTTTTGTTTTCCTGCTTTGTGGTTGGTCGATTTTATTGACTTCTTATGCAACTGTGTGCAATTTTGGATGTTAATTTGTTGGCACTTGCTCAGTTTGAAACGTGTGCTTACAGGGTGTTTGGATTTTCAATCAAACAATAATGAACAACGAGGAGTCTTATTTAGTTTAACATCCATCGATGGAGTTTTCAAGCACTTTGGCTGAAACAGATGATGGCGACCCAAGTTTATATATTTAAGTCCATTAACTCCCTCTCAGATAAACGTTAGTATGCAGCTGATTATACTTTGGAGAAGTTTTAACAGCTTCAGTGTCATCTACTTCCAATCTTAGACGCTGATATTCCCATATTGGTCCCTCACCATATGGAGGCAGTTTTGGTAAATAGTTAAAACCAGAATTTAACAGAATTTAATCTCTCTCCCAGATGTTGTTGTGTTTACTCTTTTCCGGGGGCAGATGTAACAACAAGAGATAAAACATTCTGACAGGGATTGTTGTGCAGAGGCGCCTGAAGTAGGACTCAAAAAAATGTGATGTTTTGTTTTGTTTGTTTTTTCCAGAAGCCAGAAAAGAAGAAGATTTGTGCACAAATGTCAGAACTAGACCAACAAAACCATAGACAGCAAGACCATGGACACAGTCTCTTTTAATGTCACCTTTTAGTTTCTGAAGAGAGGATTTTAAGGCCCAACTACGGGGGGCGCCGTTTTGGAAGCGCTGACTCAACCTAGAAGACGTCAAAGATACGCCCCAAATTACATATAACTCAGATTTTATATTATCTTTGGATGGGTTTTTTAAAAAGCATCCTCTGTACAGTCTTTACAAATAAATCAGAGAGCATCATATCCAAAATCAGGCTGTAAACATGTTTCATTATGCTGCGAAAATGGGCATTCTAACATTGGACCTAATGGGGATTCCTCTACTTTTGTAGCCAGCCTCAAGTGGACATTTAAGGTACTGCAGTTTTGCACTTTATTTATCAGCACCAAAAGTTGCTGCTTGGTGAAACACTTGCCACACAACTTTCAGGTCATTGTAGCATGCTAACACTTGCTAGTAAGCACCAAAACAAAGTGTGCCTGAGCCTCATGGGAATGTCACTGAGACTCACTTTAGGAGCTGGCCTCAAGTGACCATCCAAGGAACTGCGGTTTTTGGTGGTGCTGTGGTAAAAAAAAAAGTCACATTATCAGATTATTGGACTCATTTATTAGGTTATTTGTAGTACGTGTCATTTATGTTTTTATATGTAATTAAAACAAGATATTTAACCTTCTTAAACTTGTAACACGTTTAGGTGTTTGCTCATAAATCAAGAGTCAAATTTGGGAGCTTGAAGAGAAGTAACAAGTCACCAAAGATGAGCAAAATTGGACCGTCATCATCAATGGTTGGTGACCAAATGCATCTGAGCTACAAACAACAGCAACACATGCATGTGTCATATGTGGCTACAGGCTTCAAAGCTAGGTGGCTAGTTTCAACTGCTAACTGGCTTCCAGTTTGTCATGATATGCTTTAACAGCCAACACTTGGCATTTATACCCAACTTAAACCACCTTGTATATGGTTGAATGCCAGTCTCACAACCCTTGGTCTGTTGAGGATACAACTTAAGGAGCTGATGGATGACTTTATGGTGCTTCAAGTGGAGCCAGCGCTAAGAGACAGAGAACTCCTGAACCTGACTTCCCTTTTCCATTCATCGCCATGAACCCAATTTAAACCCTACCCAACAATACAGCTCTGACTACTAATGGATACCAGAATGCATTCAAATCCTGCGTCTGTTCATTGACATTATTTATATACTCCATTGAAAGGACTCAAAGTTCAGCAGCCATCTTGTTTGTTTACAAAAATGCCACATTGGTGCTAAAAGCCTCTCTGTACTGGATGAGCAGCTGTGATCAGCCTGACCTGAATTTGGTCCGATGGAAATCCAAACCCATCTGCTGGAGCAGTAAAACATCAACTCTGGACTCGATGTTCCACATCGCAAATCTAAAACTTTACCGACTGGCTCTGGGGGAGAGCACTGAAGGCTTCATGCTCATGATGCTGCAGATTCTCACTTTAAAGTTGGGTGTCTAAGTTTAAGTTGAATATGTCTAACTCCCCGAGGCAGAGCAGGAGGTGGGAGTATCTTGTTTTCCACGGTGGCTTGTCTGTCACTCAGGAGTCAGGTCCTTTCACTCTATCTCCTCCAAAGCCTCTTCACAGCCTCAGGAGTGAGACGAGACACAGAGAGAGAGAAAGAGAGAGCGATAGAGAGAGAGAGGGAGCTGCCACAGCTGTTGAGCTTTGCTGTAATTAAACCTCAGAAAGGCTCGAGTGTGTCCAGTCCGTCCCTTTCCAACCTTCGCCTCGCAGGCCGGGGCATCGAGGAAGGTTTAGGATTTTAGAGACGGGGAAAAAAAGTGACATCCTTTTCAGCCTCACATGTCAGATTAACATATTAGCTACGGAGGGAGATGATTTGGCATGACTATTGTGCTTTGAAATCTGAAATCAGACCGCACCAGCTCCCCTGTTCGCTCCTCTGACAGCTGCCCTTGCGTGACTTTGCGGCGCTAACACGCTTCTCGTGGTCTGTTAGAAAGGAGATAAATCCTTGATGGGTGGCAGCAGAAGAGGAGACGAGGAGCTTAGTGTCGGGCTCTGACGGAGCCTCGAAGCTCTCCGCGAACATGACGGGAGGAGTGGAGTTACACGGTCGCCAACCGGCTGCCTGTCTGCCTCCACCTGAGGGCGGAGAATGCAACATGCCTAAAGGCTCCGCTGAGGCGTTGTTGGAGGAACGATCAGGTGTCGTTTTGAGAGAACAACAAAGGGCTTCTTACACATGAGGATAAAAAGCTTGGTATTATGTTTAGTTTGATCTTTATTCCTCAACGTCTCACTGCCGTTGTTCCTCGATTACAGCAAAGCTGAGAAAACAGGATAATGTATCGTGAGCGGGTGTTTATGCAAATTAGAGCCCCAGCATTTTGCCACAGTGTCAGCAGGTAGAGGTGAAATGTGCAGGACTCTTTCCTGTGGGTAGTCCCTGAAGTATGTTGCAGAATTGGGTCAATTGACACAATTATAGAGGTGTAACGATTCTTTTTGACAACGAATCGATTCATATCATGATTTGTGGTTGCCGATACGATAAGAGTGGTCTAGACCTCCTCTGTTTGTAAAAGCGTCTTGAGATAAGGTTTGTTGTGATTTGGCGCTATACAAATAAAGATTGATTGATTGATTGATTGGTGAACGCTGCAAGAGGCGCCTGGACGGTCAGTGTTGTGTGAAATCCCATGGCACCCTTAGTAGGTGGTTGGATAGATTTGTGGTGTTGTAGGGATGGGTACCGAATTCGTTACTTTTATAGGTACCGACCGAACTCCGTCGGTACTACCGAGTACCGATTCAGTTAAAATCAAACGGTACCATGTTTCGATACCTGAATGGATCCTTGTGACTGTGAGGGAGTGGATGAGCAGTTGATTTTCCATACTTTCCCCCTGTGGTAAAGTTTGAGACTGATCGGGTGGACGTATCTGCTCTCTGCTCTCTGCATCTGCGGGAAGCGCGCCAAACGGAGCCTGCAGCTGAGGGGCGCGAGCACTCACGGCGAGGCAGAACTCCACGAGGATTAAGTTAAGACTGACCCTCTCGCTCCGATTACCTAACCCCGTTTATAGACGCCACGAGCACGTGTCAGCTAATATATCTAATCATCTATATAATCCTGTTTCTGTTCATTTCATGTTTAATTAAATAAATATATTAAATTTTAACATTTTGAGATTTTATTATTAAACTAATTAACATTTATTACCACATAAACACCAAAAGTACCGTAAATTGGTACCGTTGAGTACCGGTACTGATTCCCAGGTACCAGGTATCGGTACCGTATCGGTTCAAATGTGAAAGTTACCCATCCCTAGTTGCCATGGTACTTTACTTGACCTTTACATATCCTACAAACAGCGAGCGACTTCTTTAGAACATCTCCGTCTTTGCAAAAGCCAAAGTGTTTCTGGACCGCGATGGTGTCTCGATCATTTCTCACTCGCTGGCTTCTCCTCTGCCGTCCGCCATGCTATGTTTTGTTGTCTGCTGGCGCGTGGTGATGACGTCACAGACAGGCAGCCTGACTTGAGTAACGTTTAACGTCTTTATCATTAAATATGCAAAAAGAAACACATCCATATAAAGTCTGCCGTTCTTAAATCCAATGTGTTATTTCCTGGTATCGATACGATCGATTTATTACCTTTTAAAACGATGTTGGATCGATATATGTCGTCCAGAAGGCCAACTTGCCGAGCACAGATTGATGTAGATGAACCATTACACCCCTACACAATTATACTAAAAATGTATCAAAAAACAACACGTCAGATCTGTGAGTGATCACAGGCTGACGCTGGAGCTGCTCACAGCTTCATGTTGATGCTCTTTTGTTATCTTTAGCTCACGCAGCAGCATTAATCTCTGCAGGAAGATTCAGCTCCAGGACCCTCGGATCAACATCCGCCTGTCAGGCTCCGAGCTGACAGCAGACGCTGATGGGTGGTGCTGACTCTCGGAGAGGCCAGGGGCCACCGCAGAACCTGGGTCAGAGCTGCGGCGGGTGTCACATCGGGGCACCGTCCCTGTCTTCCACTTACTGTCACCGTTGTGCCGCCCGGAGGGATGGAGGGTGACGGGGCACGCTGTCAGTCGTGCTGTCTTTACAGCCTGGAGATAAAGGACGTGTAACCTTTGACCTCTGCTGTCACCTTTAAACGGAGGCGTCAGGTGAGAGAGAGAGCGCTGTAATCCTCGCTCGCCGCCCGCAGGAGGCCGCTTCTATTAAAAGACGCCGCAAGTTAAACAAACACCAGAAGGAGGGGGTCACAAATGTGCCGCAGAGGCTCCCGCCTGCGTCTGGGTTCCCGGCTGTTATCGGCTCAGATTAGCTCCCTGGCATTACGACAGAATGAGACAATTACTGTGCAGAAATGGCACATCGTGACTGCACAGTGGCAGGTGTGTCGGCCGTCAGCCGTGGAATCTCTAAAATTGACGAAGAGAAAACAATCAGAAAAGGGCACCGTGACTCTTTTTGTCTTCATCTGTGTCTGGGTTCAGAAAGCGGTTCTGTTCATTTCTGTGACGGAGCGTCGCGACCGGAGCCGAAACAGATGGAGCAAACAGGTGCTGATGGGATTTCACTGAAATATCTGTTTTCATTTAACAAAGTATCCTGTGACAATCATCCCAACACGGTGAGATCATGTCCAAACTAAAGCTCTGAATGTATTTACTGACTTCTGAATAACAGTCCTGCTCTTTATGAACAAAGCTCGTTATCTGTGGTGGACGAATGCATGAAGGAAAAACAGAAGAGCCGATTACTGAGTTCATATTCTGACACAAAGATCATCAGCGACTATTTATAAAAGAGAAAGAGGGTTTTTCAAGCTTTCGTTTTGCAGCTTTCTTCTGTTTCGTATCGTCTTCACTGAAATAACTTTGGAAGAACTCAAACAGTTTGTGGAGCAGAACAAAAGATCTGAGAGGTCCCCATGGCTGTCCCTTAGAAACTTTTGTGAGTCTTATTTTGTTTCTGGACATTCTAGGTCAAACAAGAATCATTAAAAACAACATTCTAGGTGTTTATGTAGGCAGCAATTCTGGCGTCCAGAAATACATGACGCTTCAAAGAGACGTTAAGAGCAGGGGTGTGTATGGACTCTTCACCAGGATGGCACCATCATAAGGTATCCAGTACAGCAGATCCTTTAACTCCTGCATGTCAGGTACAGCCCCCATTCGTCCAGCACATCCCACAGATGCTGGATCGGACTGAGATCTTTGGAATTTGTAGACCAAGTCAATGCTGTTGTGTTTCTCCGGGCCACCTTCGTTCTGCTCTGGTTCTGATGTTCACTTTGCATTGAAGAATCGAGCATACGTATCGTGCATCACAGCAGCTTCTTGACCTCAAGAAGACATCATCACTGCATCGAAGGGAGGGGTGAGCAAGGGAGCGTTTCAGGGGAGTCAGTTTTTATACACTGTACCTTTAAGAACACAAACAGAAGATGTTTTTCACCAAAATGTTGCCAGACATTATATTTTGGACGATGTGGAGGAGTTTGCATGCAATTCTTTTGGGGGAGGGATCCATTCCTCTCCAATGCATCAGTCCAATGAAACAGTATAAACTGTTTTACAACTTTTTATTTTATTTTATTTCTCAATTTGTTTTTGGTATTATAATTATAACTATTATTATTTATTTTCAAATTGTTTAATGTATTACTATTACTATTATTTCTATATTGTTATTCTTATTGCTTTTTTTACCTTTGGCATTTATTCATTTTTTAAATATTAACCTATTTCGGGCGGCAGTAGTCAGTCCATAGGGACTTGGCTTGGGAACCGAAGGGTCGCCGGCTCGAGTCCCAGTATGGACGAAGTTTGGCAAGTGGACTGGTGGCTGGAGAGGTGCTGGTTCACTTGCCTGGGCACTGCCGAGGTGCCCTTGAGCAAGGCACCATCCCCCAACTGCTCGGGGTACGAGCAAAATTGGTGCAAAAAATTGAATTTCCCCCGTGGGGATTAATAAAGTACGTTTCTTTCTTCTTATCTTATTGTAGTTTCACTATTTCTATTTTCCTTTCTATTTTTTTATCTTTCATTTTAATTTCTTATCACTTCTTATTATTGTTTGCTTTTTCATTCATTCACTTATTGTGTTTCTTATACAAAAAACATCACTTGCTTTAATTGTTTACATTTATCTTTTGTATGTAATGTGAAAAAATTCAAATAAACAGATCTTTGCATAAAAATAAAATAAAGTGTTTTACTACACTTGGAAGATCCAACAAGAGAAAATGTGTAACACTTAAATGCAACGTTAGCTACTATAGCATCCTGGTGATGTTTGATTTGAAGACAAGTGCTGCTTCAATCACGGCTCAGAGTTTTGGGGTGGCATGCAGAGCTCTTGAGAAAAGTAATCCTGTTGAGTGGTTTCATATTTTCATGTTTTAAGATACAAACACATCCAATCAGCCTGAATTACAACCTGCACTCCTTCACATTTCACCCAAACTGTTCTCTGCAGCTCACCCGGCCTCACGCTGTTTCTCACCTCAAATAAAACCTTCAAACTCTCACCGAAAAACAAACACCGCTCTCCCTCAGAGGCACTCCGGGCCACGGAAGTTTAAAGTTTGTTTGTTGGTGCAGACGTGAAGCTTTGAAGCTGCACAAATATATCATGAACCGAGTCTCTCTCAGGCGGAGGAGGAGGCTCTGAGTGACAGCCAGGAGAAACATCTGCTCAGCTGGAGGCGGGGCTTCTGGATCAAACTGACCTAAGGTGCATTTCAACAAAGAGTTCCTGGGTCTTTTAACCCCCAGAACTACCCTAAACTAAAAGGTTCCTGTGCCCCCATTGTTATTGTTATTGACGTATGGAGGGGAAAAAAAGTAAATGCACTACACCACCAGACCAGTAGAGGGCAGTAAAAGACGAATGCCATTCATCACAGACGACACCATAGAAGTAGATGGACAGGCAGGTATCATTATGAGCAACACAACAGTTAGCCTGGGAGATAAGTGCTAGTAGCAAAGACGTTTCAACACGGCTTTAAAATCCTTTTGAACTCAAAAAGCCGTGGCAGAGATCGGACTGTGTTTTGGTTTAAATAGCGACCCTGTTAACTGGAGACTCTCAGCCGGATGCATCCCTCATAAACGTCTTTAGACGATCATTAAATATCTGATGAGGATATTTTGAAATCTTAATAAAAACTAAACTAGTTTGCATTCCCAGGAACTCCCTCTGTGTTTCAACAGCTGTGTAAACTCCACAAACACTGACACGTTCAGCTGAAGGTCTCCAGTTTACAGGGTCACTTTTAGAACCGGAACACCGGGAGAGACGCATTCATGGTAGGCTGAGAGAAGACTACTGTTACAAGCTGCTAAATCAAGAGAATCACAGCTTCTTCTTTTGAAAAGTATACACACATACAAAAAAGATAGAAGAAATAAAAACTAATGAAAGAAAGAGAAATCAAGTGAATCACGGATGGAAAAAACAATGACTGTGAATGGTTTTTGGAAAAAAATTGACAAAAAAACTGAAAAACATTTTTTGAAAAAAAAAATTTTGAAAACATTTTTTTTGACAACAATTTTTTTTGGGAAAATTTGACAAAACAATTTTCAAAAAAAAAAATTCAAAAAAAAAAAAATTCAAAAAAAAAAATTTGAATTTTTTTGGGGAAAAATTAAAATTTTGAAGAAAAAAATTTGATTTTTTTTGGCAAAAACAAAATGAAAAAAAAAATTGGGCAAAAAAGTTTGAAAAGTACACACACATACAAAAAAGATAGAACAAATAAAAACTAATGAAAGAAAGAAATCAAGTGAATCACAGATGTGTGTGATGTTATTGTGGACGGAGGGTGGAATAAAAACACTGAGGTTAATCTACCAATCAGACACGTTCAGCATTGCAGGCCCCGTCCCCCGAAAGTCCAGGGACCTATGAAAAGTACTACCTCCTAAGCAGGGGCTTTTCAGGGGGGAGATTGTCTACCCCTGAACTAAATTTGGACCCTGGGTCAACTGGTCGAAACGCACATGATTCCGGGGTAAAGTCCCTCTGGTTGAAAAACGCCTCTACTGTGGCTTCGGCTAAACAAGGAAGAGGAAAAGGAGGAGGAGGAAGAGCCAGTGTGGTTTAAACATGAACTCCTGCATGAATTAAACATGGAGACAATCCCAGGAACTCTCCCACCTTCACAAACACAAACAAGACGAGGAGCTGGAGCAGGAATAAGAAGTCAGCTCGACACGCTGCGGCCTCGCTGAGGGTCAGAGGGAGCAGGAATAAAAACACCTCCTCAAAAAACTCCTCATGACGTGGAGCAGAGGAGGGAAACCTGCAGAGTAAGGACAGCTTCAAACTTCTGTTACTCCACTGTGAGGGGCGACATTAAAATTCATAACTCTGACCTATTGTTGTGATGCCCCCCTCCAGCTAATCAGCAAACGCTACAACGTGGAGTCAATGTGAATCATTCCCTCCAGTTTCATTATAACTAAATATATATATAACTAAAGAGAAACACAAATAAATAAACAACGTGGAGCAGGCTCTGTGACGACGGAGGTAAAGGTGAGTACAGGACGCCTACTCTGCAATCATCATATGCTAAATAACTCCCCGAGGGAAACAGAAATCAATTATTTATTCAGAAAGCATTGATTCATGCCGTCAGACGACCCCATCTGCATATTTAATTACACAACTTTGAAGCTTCTTAATCTTCTTAATTTGCATCATTAATCAAAGAACAGATTTTAGAGGGAAGAAGCTTTACACACTTAAAACTGTCTGAGAGTGAAATATGGTGAAGCTTCCCCGAGGAGAGAATCCTGTGTGGTTAACTGAGGTGACGTAGGAAGGGGAGTTCATTTATCTATCTCTGTGTTTGAGAGGGTGAGGGTGAGGGTGAGGGTGAGGGTGGTGAATATTTATTTATTCGCTTGTTTTAGAGGATGCATGAAACATTTTGTTGCACATCATGCAAACTCTTAAGGGACAGGCTTGTGTCAGTTATCAGGCCCCGCTCCTTTGGAATCATCTACCAGTCAGGGTCCGGGAGGCAGACACCCTCTCCACTTTTAAGAGTAGGCTTCAAACTTTCCTTTTTGATAAAGCTTATAGTTAGAGCTGGATCAGGCTTGGACCAGCTCTTAGTTATGCTGCTATAGGCTTAGACTGATACACTGGGATCCTGTCTTTCCCTCTCTCTCCTCTCTCTGCCTGTCTCTTACTTTAACTCTTCCTGTCCCATTAAAGTTACTAACCATAGACCTTTCTGGAGTCCCTGAGCTCCCTTGTCTCGTAGGTTCCTCTGAGCTGCCGTGAACCTCCTGCTGTGAACTTTCCAGACTCCAGCTGATACGGACGTGCTGGACTCCAGCGGCAACAGCTACTACTACCACTACTTGGTGCCAACTAGCCAGGGTGACTAGCGTGCACATCCCGATAGTTAATGAGAGCAGACGGTTAGCTACACATGCATACAGATATCTGTTTAAAGACATCATAATTGGTCGACTGCTGGTGGGGTCAAGGTTTGCATCATGCTGGATTGGGTTTTGCTCCCCATACAGACTGTCTCCACATACAGTCAAAGCCCCTAGAGTTCAAATGAAGACATTACACCCAGCTGGGTTATCAACGTTCACCTCCTTAAGAGCATTCAAACTTCTTTATTCATTTGTTGATAAAAAGCAGAAACGTATGCTGATGACTGGAGCATGTTCAGCTTTCAGACTAGGGCTGGGCGTTAATTCGATAATGATAATTATTGTGATATAATTTTTCTCAATGCGATAAAAATTCAATATATGTAATTACAACCCCCAACCACTGGAAAGGGAGGGGGCGCTAGTGTGCCTTAAACGCTAGTTGCCGCCCAACATTAACAGAAGAAGAAGACGGCATTTAACAGCCAATCATGTTGCAGGATAAGAGGTAGGCGGGGCTTAAAGATGTTTCAAGCGGAACGTAAACACAGCTGAAACGAGCGAGAGCGAAGAAAGAAAGACGCTGAAGAAAACGTGAAACCTACCAGCTCAAAGCAGAGTCATTAGTCCAACACTGTGCTGACTCTGTGTTAACTATTAACTTCATTAAATACAGTTTCAGGATGTGGGTAAATAAATCTGATTACGCAAATTATCTTAACCTGAGAAAAATAAGAATCAACAAACTCAAACTTCACAAAATGTCGTCGTACACAACAGACCTGCTTCCTGTTAGCACCGTCGGAAATGATGGATTCAAGAAGCTCACCATAAAACTTAAGCTGTCTTCAACTTTCACTCAGGAGCAAAACATCTGCCTTCAAATTTAAATGGAATAATGATGTTATTTATCGTGATAATTATCAATATCGGCTGATATGAAAAATGTTATCGTGATAACATCTTTTTCAATATCGCCCATCTCTACTTCAGACTGTGCAGAATCAGCTGTCTATTCAACGACACAATGATCTGTGTCAGTGTGAATGCATCTGAGAGACCAGCTGCTGCAGCAGAGTGTGTTTAAACTTAAACTTCAACACGATGGATTTCACCCCCCCCTCCTGTCAGATGATTAAAGAGGGACGTTTTAAAGGTAAATTGAGTTCAGGTGGGTTGATCGCCCCTGACCATATAAAAACAGACTTAGTGACCCAGTTCCAGCAGAAACTCCCACAGTACACTTCTCTTTCTCAACCGTGTCCCGCACCATATGGCAGGCAGCCCGACTCTGTGGGAGTCAGGGACCGCCAAGAAAACGACAGGCCTGCGTGTGCCAGCAGATTTCTGACAGCACTGCTGGGAGAGGATATTCCTCCTTCAAAACAAGAAAAAAAACACAACATAAAAATATCCCCGTCTCTCTGACCCAGACGCACCGAGAAGCCCCTCGTCTTCCAGGAAGAGAGTGACGCAAAGAGGAGGATCTCAAAAGTCACTGTCTCCCTGCAGCATCCTCTGCACCTCCACCCACCGCCCGGCACGGCTGTTGCCTAGATACCTGGCTCTGCAGAAGTGCAGTGAAGCATCGTGGGCCAACGTGGGGACCACTTCACCTCCCACACCCACTGTGTTAGCAGGCGGAGAAGAAGAAGTGTGTCAAGCTGTTTTCTAGGATGGAAACAGGAAACACGGAGAGGAACAAATTCATGGTTATATAGTGCTGAGTCACACTTCAGGATCTTCAGGAGGGATATACTCAGCTGCCGGTTTGAGAGGAGCACCTGGCTCAAAATAACACAGCCTTCCTGGAATGTGACCTTAGACAGATCTAAAAATGGTCGCTTTCAGACACAGAGGGATTACTGTTATTTAGAGGGATGTTTATCGTCCTGCTGAATAATTTTATGTTTCAGAAAGGTACTTATGGTAATACGCTTACAATGATGCCATAATTAAGGTGGTAAAAATGACACATCATGATATATGATACATACTTTTTATATCTGACTCACCTCACCAAAACAAGGCCTGAAAGGATGTCACTATATTTCATGTATATAGCACCAAATCACAACAGTTATCATTGGTCACTTAAAATATCAAATATATGAAGAAAGGACACTTTAAGACAAACTGGACTGGATTTAACATGAAGAAACGGAGAAATGTCTCTTTAACAGGCAGAAACCTCGAGTAGGACCAGATTCATCTTAATCCACCATGAGTAGACCACTGCAGTATTTAGCATGTTACAGTTGCAAGGACTTAACGTTTCTGCCTGTTAAGTCCTTGCCACTGTAACATGCTAAATACTGCAGAGTGCTCTACTCATGGTAGCTTAGGTTGAGTCTGGTTCTGCTCAAGGTTTCTGCCTCGAGAAGACCCAGACTCTAAATCCATGATGAACAGACCATATTGCAGCATGTAGCAAGTTACAGTGGGTGGATAAACCTCCTTTTAACAGGCAGAAACCTCCAGCAGGACCAGACTCATCTTAATCTACCATAAGCAGACCACTTTGCTGCATTTATTAAGTAACAGTGGGAGGACAAACTTTTTTTTAACAGGCAGAAACCTTGAGCAGAACCAGACTCATCTCAATCAACCATGAGCTGAGCACTTTGCAGTATTGAGCATGTTACAGGGAGAAGGATGAACCTCCTTTAACAGGCAGAAACCTTGAGCAGGACCACAGCCATCGTAATCCACCATGAGCAGACCACTTTGCAGCATTTAGCAAGTTACAGTGGCAAGGAAAAAAGTCTTTGAACAGGCAGAAACCTTGAGCAGAACCAGACATAAGCACTCCTAAAATTTTCACAAGTTACTTGTCAAGCTTGGGGTGAGGAGATGAGTCTTGGGAGGCGGGATGCGATGCAGTGTGCAATGTTTGAAGCATGATAGCTGATGGAGCAACGGAGACGTACGCCATGATGACAGTTTTTGCAATCATATCAGTGCTACATGTAAAGTGACGGATGTGCTGACATCTTTTCTTGGCACGTGTGCTCAACTGACAGACACAAAGTCATTCAGGATCTCATGCAGGAAACCGATCCCTCAAACAGAGCAGAGAATCCAATCCCTTTTAATGACAATCCAAGCAGCACCTCACTGCGTCTGCTCCGACACCTCTGGAGGGAAACTTCCCTCCTACAACACCGTTATTGTATTCTGCTGTGATTATCAGCCCTCTCGTATTTCCTCCCTTGCTGTCGAGGGGTTCACTCGTGTTTAAACGAAGCCCCTCGCCTTGATAATTTTCACAGCAAACGCGTCTCCCTTTGTCTCCCAACATGAAAGAGGTTTAAATTGATCCGAACACGAATCTCAAAGATTACATGAAGCCAGCCGGCGTGACCAAAGATTGATTTCACGCTTCTTTTCTTTAAGACAAGAAGATTGTAGCGCCTTCTGCGTGACCCGTCTTGATTAGCATTTACATGAAAGGATAGCTGTAAAGTAATATGTCCTGTCTCCTCCACATGCCTTCCTCTCAGGTATGAGTGTGTGTGTGTGTGTGTGTGTGTGTGTCTGTGTGTGTGTGTGATAGGCGGTGTGTTCGGCTCATCCTGCAGGTGTTCCAGACTGTCACAATGTGAAAATAATAGCTGTACTCAATCACTAAATATGAAACTAATGACTGCTATTGATATTTATTTTCAAGCAGCAGGTTCAGAGAGAACAGACAAATAACTGTGACACAGTTCTACTTCTTCTAACTGTGCTCAAGTTTATTTGTTCTTCAGAAATGTTACAAACATCAGAGCGTGCACATACTGTTCATTTAATTAAAAGTATTTATTTAGATGAGAAAGTGTCAGGAATTGTTAAACTAAATTAAACTGGGCCAAATTGGTGGCTAGAGCTCGGGTAAAGACTGTAGACCAGGGGTGTCAAACATACGGCCCGCGGGCCAAAACCGGCCCACCAGAGGTTCCAATCCGGACAGTGGATGACTTCCCAAAATGAAAAAAAAAACAAGACATTAACTGCAATTTTTTCAATAAAAGTAACTGCTATATCAGATTTGTTCTCTGGGGGTTGCATACAATCATTGTGCTGATGGAGCGCACCTGCACCTGTACCTGTTCTTGTACATTTTGTACTAAAACAAAGTTGTCCTTCTTTATAGGTTCTTATGTTATGATTTTACTGGTCCGGCCCACTTGAGATCAAATTAGACTGTATGTGGCCCCTGAACTGAAATTAGTTTGACACCCCTGCTTTAGACTGTATAACACATGGATGTATCTCTGTGTCGTCACCCATTTGTGTCTGAAGCAGAGTTTGGAAGCCTTTCGTCCATGGTCGCCATATCGGAAATGCTGACTCAACCTAGCTTGGGTCGATGTAGTTTGACGCAAAGACCTGGAGTTGAGATGGGCCCGTAGACTGTATCATAAATGGACGTAGTATCCGTGACGTCATCCATCTGTTTCTGAAGCGCTGTTTTGAAGCCAATCGGCGACAGCCATATTGGAAATGTTGAACTCAACATAACTTCTGTCAAGCGAGTGTGAGGTAAAGAGGCGGGCTTTGAGCCTCCTCGCCAACAGCTACTGTGTTCACGCCTGTCAATCAAGTCAGCTGTGCCTCTCATAATGGAAAACTCGTAATCTTAATATCTTCCAAATTGCTGCGTCATGAAAATATCCACCCCCTGTATAGTGAGTGACGATAGAGATATTTGCTATTCACACTAAAACTATTTTTTGTACCAGGCTGTAAACATGTTTATTTCTGCTGTAAAGATCGGCTTCTTTGAATTTGTGTGTATGTGGTTTCCAGTACTTCTGGAGCCAGCCTCTAGTGGACACTCAAGGAACTGCAGTTCCGCATCGGCTTCAATTCTTGCCGGAGGTTGCCGCTTTGGGCCTTTAGCTTCTTTGCTAACAGCTACCGTGTGCCCACCAGCTAGTCAAGTCAGCTGTGACTCTAATCATGCAAAATGTTTAACTTCAATAACTAGACTGTAAGCATGTTTATTTCTGCTGTAAAGATCGGCTTTTTTGAATGCGTGTGTATGTGGTTTCCGGTACTTCTGGAGCCAGCCTCTAGTGGACACTCGAAGAACTGCAGTTTTTAGCAATTCCGCATTAGCTTCAATTCTTGCGGCCGGAGGTTGCCGCTTGGGCTGGCCTTTGGACTCTTTGCTAACAGCTACAGTGTGCCCATCTGCTAGTCGGGGTTAGCTGTGACTCTAATGATGCAAAATTTTTAATTTCAATAACTTCAAAGTTAATGAGTTATAAGATATTCACCCCCGTACAGTGTGTGTCGATAGAGGAATGAGCTATTAACACTAAAACTGTTTTTTGAACCAGGCTGTAAACATGTTTCTTTCTGCTGTAAAGATCGTCTTTTTTGAATGGGTGTGTATGTGCTTTCAGGTACTTCCAGAGCCAGCCTCTAGTGGACATGTTGGGAACTGCAGTTTTGTAACACTTCTGCATCGGCTTCATTTTTAAAGATTGGAGGTTGCTGCTTTGTTGGGACTCATATGATTGTTTGAGAGTCCAGTCTTTTTGGATGAAAGGATGCCGACAGCCTGACCATTCCAATCCAATGAGCGACCTCCAACCAACCACTGCCCTCCACCTGCCTGGCAAAGATCCACTCACATACAGAACTCTAGTCCAACACAATCTGGAAACAAAAGCACAAAAACAACTCAACCATCACTGTAACACCACAGTGAGTATTCTTTTAGTCACTCAGACAGACTAACACTTGGGAAACACATGAGAAAACGATGCTATTACCTCTTTAATCAGCGTGGATTGATTTGTTCAGTCGGGGCCTCTGAGGCCTGAAACGTGTCGTGCTTGCGGGGATCATTCAAGCTCATCAAAGTAGCCATTTATTTGTCTTTGTCATTAATAAAGGTGCCCTTTAGCAGCCACCTCTGAAGCACTGTACTGCCTTTCATTATTGTTTTTCCCTCCTCTTGGTGGCTGTAAGATGAAAAGACTTTCCCAAGCATGAAAATTGATGACCTATTTCATTCAGTATAATTCCACAAGAAGTAGAGCCCTAATAAATGAGCCCGGCAGAGCTGTGTGCTTTCTGTTACTGAATACTTCAGGGTAGAAGGTAAGACGCTGTACTGTACAAAACTCTATGTGCATTTAATGCCGTGGCTCGATAACGCCGCACTGCTGCTGCGGCGGCTCTGATACCTTTGTGCTATAGGTGTTCACAGCTAAACGAGTGATTTGATTTGAAAGTGAGTCAGGACAGCTTAGGAGAGCTGAAAGGAACAATTGGGGATAATCTTCCTTTTCTCTGCAGAGACTGAATATCCTTCGTTTTCAAGGCCTTTGCTTTCTCTTTACAGAAATGTTACCACAGAGCTTGAACAGACGCCGTCCTGTTGTTGATATTTACTGAGTGTTTCTATTTAAAATCCCTGCTTCATCTGGGTTAATACGTCTGGAAATTTATCCTCCTTTTATTCCCTTCAAAGAGAGAATTTGGTGTGAAAGAGAGAAAGGATTAGTTAGTCTTTGGGAAACACCACTGTCATGTATCTGAGGAAAGAGATAGCAGCTTGCTAGCTTAGCATAAAGACTGGGAACACTGAGAAACAACTGGCCTGAATTTGTCAAACTGTACCTACAAATACTGAACATGCAATTACGTTTAAGCTAGCTGTTTTAACACATAATTAAAGCTCCTGTGAGGAGTTTTTGACAGGGTATGAAACAGACTGAAATCAATATTGTTTCTAATTTATGGTCCATAGAAGTAAACAAGACCATTAACAAGAGGAGAGACGATTTCTATTGAGATACCTTGAATTCTGAAACCATGAGGGGGGTAGGTGGCGGACCAAAATTTCAACTGAATTTCCTGATACAGATTTCTCTCATTAATTCCCCATTAAAGATTCTCAAAGAGTGAAACATTTGACAGATAAGAGACAGCAAAATGGTTTTTTTTTGCACACAATACACAAAATCAGAAAGGACCACTTTTTCCACAGGAGGCGCCAAATGCAACACAAACTAAAAGTTCCTTACAGGAGCTTTAACGTTTCATTGTTTACCATGAAACTGAATATTTGCGGAGACAGCCCGGCTGAAGATGCGACATCAGTGTGGATCTACAGCTAGCATACATCCGTCAATTAGGGATGCACCGATCTGATCCTGGTATCGGATATCGGCCAGATCGGACTCAAAAAACTAGATCGGATATCTGTGACAAGGGGCCGATATATAGTGCCGATCCATATGGCAGATCTATTCATCATATGCTTTTCTTTGTTTACAACAGCCATGTAGGTCTCCTACTTCATCAGCGCCGGCCGGTCTGTGCATTTTTGCCCGGTTGAATTGTAATCTCTTGAATAATGATACTGTCAGTTTAAAAATGTTTCTTTTATTTTGGTTTACAAAGTCAGAAAAGCCTGAAGTTGCCAAAACATGATTCTATCCTCACATTAAGGAATATTGTTAAATCAATACCGGGATCGGATCGGCTAGTATCGGTATCGGCAGATACCAAAGCCCACGTATCGGTATCGGGATCTAAAAAGTAGGATTGGTGCATCCCTACCATCAATATTTTTCAAACTTAGCAAGTCAACTTTTAGACCCGGGTATCTACCTCTGCAGTTTGCTTCCTATCACAATAACATCTCCTGCTTCCTGTTGAGAAAATTTCACCTTTCAAAGCGATCAGTACTTTTCAATCAAACCTCTGTCTGTTCTCTGAAACCCTCCAGGCTTCTTCCCTCTATTGTTATTTATTCACGACTCCTCTTATCATCACACAGCTGATTTTACAGCTATAGCGTAGCTGTCTTCAAAGTCGTGTAACGGATTAAAATGTTTCACGGGTGGTGCGGTGAACTCGAGCGTCCTCAAGTAACAAGCAGAGGGAGTAATTGAACACTTATGAGGCTCTATCGTCGTCCCGCAGAGCGCATAGAAAAGAGTATTTAGTCACAAAAGCATGAAGCTTAAAAAAGCCTCTTATTCCCCCACACACCTGCACCATGGAGGCAGCTTTGCCAGAACTTTCCAAGGCTTTCATCTTCAAAGGATGCCAGTTCAAGGGTAAATAATAACAAGTAAATAACAGCAGTGGATTTCTGGAAAAATACTAGTCATTGTTTGAATTTTCTTTGAAGGAATAAAGACGAAGAAGAGCTTCAGCCAAGGTTTTAAAAAAGATGATTATGTGCACCGTCACTGTGAAAACACCACCAACTGGATAGGTTCTTTCTTTGGCGGAGACTCCTGCCTTAATTGTCACTTGACTGACTGAGGTTATAAGATCTTTATTTAACAACCTCATTTTTTAGAGAAAGAAGAACATTAAAGGAAGAAAGTTCACGATGTTAAATCCCAAATCTGTCGGCAGGAGTAAGGTGGCTGCTGTGATCACACCGAACTCCAGGAAGTAAAAGACAAAAGGTAACATTTACTGCCTAAAACAACACAACTCACCATATTTATCACTGTTTCTGGTGACTAGAGTCACATATTTGCATCTTATTTAGCGCACAGGAGATTCCCAAGTACTTAGCATACACACCACCTAAAAAAGCACCTTCTATAACCTTGAACAGCTGTGACAGGAAATGAAAAGAATCACCATTTTGGAAACACAGATCGACTTTTAAATCAGTACAGAAGACGCCCCCACAAACAGTTAGTTATGCTTCTCTGGCCTCTTTAAGAATGAAGCCTTCTTAACTTTGGTCACAAAAGCATAAAGCTTAAAAAAGCCTCTTATTCCCCCCAAACACCTGCACCATGGAGGCAGCTTGCAGGTCCTATCCACCCTGTAAAGAAGCTAACTATGAGGTTTAAGCTAGCAGCCAGCTATTTTGCCCTTTAATGGAAACAGGCGGAAACAGCTAGCCTAATTACGTCCAATGATACTAAATTGTACCGACAAACACTCACCTTATGTCCCGGACTGTTTCATACGCAACTTATTAAGAGCCAAGCTAGGCTCATCCTTTGTTAACAGTCTTTGTTCTAAGCTAGTTAGCTACATGACCATATATATTAGCATTCAAACATGCTAGTGGGACTTTTCTTAAGTATTCTTGCCCTTAACTGTACTTTGACTGAAAATGCTTTTTTGTTTTACTTGTCTTCTTTATGGACTGGGACAGGTTGTTGCTAGCAGCCAGTTAGCTTAGCATAATATACTGGAAAAGAGGAAACAGCTAGCCTCAGGTCACTGTGACCAAGATAAGTAAATCTACAACCAATGTGACATTTGTTCCAATTTGTAGGTCGCTGTTTTACAACTCATCTGCAGCTTAGGAGGGAATTGCTAGCCAAAATTCAAAGACAATACTAGCAATATATTTTAAGCTAGTGTGACCAACTTGTTGATCCATAACCTGCTACCAAAAAACAGAGTGGTTTAAAGCTGATATTAACTTTTGGATGAATTACAGGAAAGGTGAACACTTAAAGCAAACATGTTGCTAATTCAGTTGTAGCTAGTAAGAAGATGAGTGCTAACAAAAAGCAGATTTCCAAAATGGAGGGTTAAACTTGCCAAACAGGAAGTACCGTGATTTTGATGCTGTAATGATAATGTCTAATGTTTGTTTTAGCATCTTTCAGCCTGTTGTTTTGGTTTTCTGGCATCAACATTTCCTGTTTTTAAGGGTCATTTTCATCTTTAAGCTCTGATAAACCCTCTGTTAGCTTTCTGACACAGTTAGCTACTAGCTGGTGAATGTAATGGAGCCTTTAGCCTCAACAGAGTCAGATATTTATTTCAAATTGGTAGGAACCAAAGTTAAAGAAGGCTTCATTCTTAAAGAGGCCAGAGAAGCATAACTAATAACTGTTTGAGGGGGCGTCTTCGTACTGAATTAAAAGTCAATCCGTCAGTGTTTTGCCACTAGCTTGTTTCCACTCTCCACATTTCAACCAAAAATCAGTTCTTCCATTTTTAAAATGCAATACTTTTTTTGTTTGTTTGTGGTTAATGATATTTCTGGAGCTCTCTTCCCACCATCTGCACATAATTTCATTCTCTTCCAGCTGTGAGCTGCTCCTCGGTTTCCCCTGTGTGCTGCAGTGTGGGAGATTATGGGCAATCGAACATATTTAGTATGCAGGCTGTCTGCTTTACATTTACTTGGTTTTGTCACTTTTCCAGCACTACAGATTCAAAACCTGCTTTAAATACATATGTAGTACGCTGGCTGTATAGCAGGGAAATTTGGATGCATGACAATAAACAAACAAGAAACCCTGACTGTGTTTTCCTCTTGAGTAGAAGCTAGATTGTTGATTCTGAGCAGGATTCACTTTGGACTTCTTCAAATTGTTTATCCTAAATACCAGACACTTTCCAGCCCACAAAACACACCGCCTGAGACTGAAACTAGCCCCGCGATGACTCTGCTTCTTATAGCTCCTCACCAGATGTAACATAAAAGAGAGAAAACACTGTGCTCGGAGCAGACTGCAGCTGCATGCATGGTGGATCCAAGTTAAGAAAAAAGAAGTGGATTCAAAGACAGTACAGCCGTCTCTGAATTCTTTGTAAGTATGTGTACAAAAATCCTGCAGAGGAAGAGTGAAGCGTATCTACCTGAGAGGAAAACATCCCCTGTCCTTTAAGGGAACAACCAGCTCAGGTTTAAGTGTCTTACAATCACGCTTGATTCTTCAGAAGTAACAACCTTTGTGTTCATAGTCGCAAAATTGGTCCATCATCAGTGTTGGAGTGGAAACAGTTCTCCCAGTATCAGGATTTCATGCCAAGACAAGTATCTGCATCAGCTCATGATAACTAGGTTAACTAGGTTATTTTGAGTAGGGCAGCCAATGCACCAATATGATACCAATTAACTCTCCAAAAACTCAAGTGAGCCCACTTAAGAAAGTTTTAAGGATGATCCGGATTTGGAAACCCAATTTTTTTAAACCACCCAGAGTTGGAGTACCTCCTTCACAGTTTTTCATTTTAAAGTTATACTTTAGAGCATTTTTGCCTTCATTAGATAGGACAGCTGGAGAGAGAGAGGACATGGAGGGAGTAGAGAGCGAGTGAAGGCATGCAGCAAATGGTCGAAGCCGGGAGTCGAACCAGTGAACCCTTAAACCGCTAGGCTAATGAAGCTCCGGACTTCACTCTTATCCTGCTTTATCAAAGATTATCTGGATTAATTAATGTTTCTCAAAACCAGACTTTCTAAAAAATACTTTGACCAGAGGAGGCGCCAAACCTTACACAAACTAAGAGTCACTCAGAGTTGCTTTAAATGATCAGTGTTTTATTTGTTATAGACAGATATTTGGTGAGATATTTTATGCTCTTTTCAGTCAGGAACACTTATCATAGATTTAATCATTTATTGCCAAATGAATATACAGTTATGCTTGGCACTATAAGCTCTGCTTTATCGCTCCCCGGGTTAGCCGAGCAGACTGCTTCGGCTTTCCAGGGAGTGCATTGCAAAATCCCCACAAGGGTAAAAAGACATTTAGACTTAAGATTTAAGAGGAGGAGGCAAAGTTTAACCAACAGTACCAGAGTTGCAGGGATTAGCAAGAGGGAAGAAGTGTTTAAATAGACTGCCTTATCGATAGAATGAGCTGTGATTGGTTGTGTGGATTGAAAACAATGATTCCAACTGTCCAGCGTGAACTAAGGCAGAGCTTCATCTTTAGAAAAGTTAATAAAAGCTAGCTTATACAACATTTTTTACTGAATGTCTCAGGAATGGTAAAGCAATTTACATGCTACATATAAATGAATGTGTAAAGTATCAACATCACAGTAAAAATGTATTTTTGACCTTCTTAAAGTTCCTGTGAGCAAGGTTGTGTTTGTCGATGTTGGTGCCCCCTGTGGACAAAGTGTTAAAGCCCATGTTTAAGTTGTCTGACAAACATATCCTTTTTTTTTTCTTTAACAGTGAAATGTTTCACTCACTAAGAATACCTCCTGAAAGAGTGAAGGCTTTCTTCAGGGGTGCTTTAAATTGTCTCATCTGACACCTACCCCCCCCCACAGTGTTCACAGGCTTTAAAAACTAAGATAAGATGCAACTCTTGTAGTGAGTGGTCTAGTTTGCTTTTACAGGTCATTAAAAGGCATGACTGTTGATTTTAATCTGTTTCATAACAAATCAAAAACTCCTCACTGGAGCTTTAATCTGGATTTTTGGGATCAAAGTTATCCCAAAAATTATTAACTGCGCAAAATAGAGGATAAAAAACAAGAATTCTTTACCGGATTTTATCCAAATTTGTCTTTTTTTTCTCTTTATCATATCTTCACAAAGATTTGAGCCAATCTTATTATTTTAATCTGATCAGAATATATATTTTTAACAATTTAACCCTGGTTTGGGTATCAACATCGGTATTAAAATAAGGTGCACTCAGGCCATCCAATCCAATGCATGTGTTGCCAGTTTTCCTTGGTTTACATCAGTGTTTGTCCAACAATAAGCTGTATAAATGTACAGTATATATTTTATACTTGCACTAATACTGAAGAAAGCCAATGTTTAATTTTAGTCACAGAAAAAAGAAGTATCAACATTCCTAATTCCACATTTTCATCCTTCACTCTGTCCTTACAATCTGACTCTGCACCACGTCTGATACACTCAAGGGCTGGTCACCCTCGTGCTGTGTGTGTGCGTGTGTGTGTGTTTCCTCAAGTGCACTGGGGGAGTCTGGCTTATGTAACGCCGTCCAATTAGGGAGCAGGTCAGCTGGAGGAGCAGCCGTCCACACACAGCAGCTCTCTCCTCTCAGGGCGCGGACACTCTTTGCTCTTTTTTTCTGTCGCTCTCAGCTCTTTGGCACAAGTCAAACCTCGAGCCGCAGCAGTGGACAGGAAGGACGCCCGGCTGCTCTGGAGCCTCGCGCATGACCTCACCCACTGGGTTTGCATAAGATATACATAGATGATCCGTAAATATACAGAGGAGAAGCCAAGGATGTGGCTTTGAGAGAGAGAGAGGGAAAACAGGTTAGTAGGAGGATGGCTGGGAAAGAAATCTGCGGCAGAGTGATGTTTATTTTTTCATTGATTCTATTTGTGAAGGTGTGGCTCTAAAATATGAACACACACTGTACACACTATACATCACTGTGTGCTGTTCAGATTACCATCATCTCTACACACAGATTTCTGCATCTGAACAAGAATCTGTAGACATGAATGACTAAATGTATCAGAGGCGTTCTTCGGTTCATTTGTAGTCCTTGCAGCACAGATAAGAGACTTTGAAGAGGGGAGTAGATGCTGGAAAAATGTCCATGCGGAGAGCACAAACATTCGGTCAAAATGCAAACTCAGATCCTCTTTATGATTCTGGATGTTTCTTATCAAGATATCCACCAGCTCAGTATTTCCAAAACTTGGGGTGCACAATCCTCAGGGGGACGCCTGGAGCTATGACAGAGGGATGGTGCAGTAAGGTTCATAAAAACAATGCACACAGCTCGGCACTGCAAGCATAGCAAAGCTAACTTTATATTAAGACTGCAAAGTAAACATAAATCTACACCAAACATCACAAATATGCTGAGTCATGCCTCGACCTTGGCTTGACCTCTACCAATAAGGGCTGTGCATTGGTGTTCAAAACTGCAGTTCATCGAGTGTCCACTTGAGGCGGGCTCCAAAACTACCGGAGACCACATACACACCCATTCAAAAAAGCCGATCTCTACAGCAGAAATAAACATGTTTACAGCCTGGTACAAAAAACGAGTGTAGTCTGGATAGTATGAAGGTAAATATGTTGCAAAATGTCCAAGCTTGTAGACTTGATGTGAGAATCTGAACTTGTATGTTTCATTTTTCACTTGTAAAAAAAATTCACACACGTGAGCTGCATTTGAAGTAACAGAAAACAATAACTACATGGGAGCTTATGGAAAAAATGTGAACTTGTATTTTAAGGGATCAATCAGAAATCAGAAGACGAAGCCCTATGGCTCACCAACCCAGGGTGAGTTTATTCCAAAAGCTATGTTTTGGTAGATTGGCACTATGATTGAGCAGTCAATAAACGGACCCCAGATTTTTGATCCACAAGTTCTCAAATTGTATTCTGCAGTTTCTCACATCAAGTCTACAAGCTCGTGCATTTTGCAACATTTACCTTCATAGGATAGCTCATTTCTCGATCGGCACACACTGTACGGGGGGTGAATTCTTTCATAACGCAGCAATTTTGAAGATATTTAGATTACGAGTTTTCCATTATGAGAGGCACAGCTGACTTGAGTCAGAGGGAACACTGTAGCTGTTGGCGAGGAGGCTCAAAGCCCGCCTCTTTACCTCACACTTGCTCGACAGAAGTTAGGTTGAGTTCAACATTTCCAATATGGCTGCCGCCGACAATTGGCCTCAAAACAGCGCTTCAGGAACAAATGGGTGACGTCACTGATACTACGTCCATTATTTATACAGTCTATGGGACAGAACCGAGCACTGTCAGGATGAGAGTGCCCAGTGAAGCTCTGCAGCACAGATTAGAGATGCTGACAGCTTATCTCCACAATTAGACGCAAAATGAGCAAAGAGCACAGAGCTGCAAAACTTTGTGGACGGACTGAGCGGAGAGCGGGCACAAACAATGTGCTATTGTTGGTGCTGTTAGCTGCTGCAATCCATTCTTAGAAAATAGTAAGGGGGGGATTCACTAAGGTGTATAATATGTCTATTTTATACCTATGTGTATGCAAAGAGTAGGGCTGTCACAATATTCATGTTGTTGTAACTACAATAGATATTCACGCACTCACGGCAAAATTCCACCAGATCCGTGTCCGGTCCGTCTCTGATCCGTCACAGCACCGGATCTGATAGGTTCTATTCTAGTCAATGTGTTAACTTCCACTGGATCCACTCTGTTGCGTTCCAGCTGTGTCTCTGATCCGGCAGGTGGGTGCCCTCCGGATCAGATACACAAGACTTCTATTTTTCTAGGATGTTTGGAAACCTCTCCTACACACCGAGCAGATCATCAGTGATCATACACAGCAGGTGAATAACTCACATGAGCAGTCAGGAGCAGCAGTGTGTACATTTGATCCAAAGATGGTGAAACATGATGAAGTAAAATGCTTCAGTTTAACAGACGCCTGAAGAAGCTCCTCCTCCTCCCTGACTCACACACACACACACAGACCCCTCCTCGTCTCTGGGTTTGTTTTCCACATGGAGGTCAGAGAGCGTCTGTGAGAAACAAAAAGCTCCATTAAAGTTGCTCCGGGCGGCTCACAGATGAGTTTACCGCTACAGTTCCACCTCATTATTCAGACGAGCACGCGGCCAATTCTGCTGAACTGTCAGGAAAACATGCCGACAGGTAGCTCCTTTAATGAGGCAACAGCCCTCTCCATCTCTGCTCAGGCAACCTTCCTCCAGCGTGGCCAAACACAACCTCTGTGTTTATGTGGATGAGGTGTTGGAGTATTCCTCCACCACCTGCTGAGCAGCACTGTGTTTCAAACATGACTCAAACTTCTGTAAAGTACGGCCTGCATTCAGAGCTTTTTTTAACTGATGCTGTAAACACACACACACACACAGAGCGTCCTGGCTGCAGACTGCGCACAGGAAATGAAGACAAATGGTCTGACACGCTTCTCTTTCCTGGAGCGAGCAGTGTAAATATTTCACTTTGAAGGTTTGACATCTTTGCTCCAGAAGGAGCTCACACTCCCGTCCTCAAATCCAGTGCTATTACTGATCTGCCCCGGCGTACCCTGACTGGGTGGAGGCTTTACATAACACCCACTCTGTCTGCAGAAACACACACACCCTGAAACACACACTGCAGGGAGAGAGCGGCTAGAAATGTACCACAGCTGCTGCCAAATGGAGCAAATCCCTCAAATAACCCCGGTCATTGTATTTTGGTGTAAAAAAAAACACGGGGGTCTGAGTTTTCAGAGGCGGTCATTAATCAGTCTGGAGGAGGAAAGAAAGAAGCTCCGGTCTCTGGGTGAGAAACGTGTTCTCGCTCCAGACTCCTGGTTTGGGGTTTTGGGAACCACTCTGAATCAAAATCAAAAAGATGCCAGCAAACTCTGTGTGGTTGTGCATTGGAAAAATATATGTGCTTTACATTAAAAGATTAAAAGCACTGGAAACATTCAGACAAGCATAAAAGAACACAATTAAAATGACAAATATAATAAAACAGAAAAGAAAAGGAAAATTACATTAAAATTTAAATTTAAAGTGAATTAAAATAATCTAAGATAGGAAGGCAGTGTCAAATAAAAAGGTCTTAGTCTTTGATTTTAAAGAGGTGAGAGTTGGAGCAGACCTGCAGCTTTCAGGGAGTGTGTTCCAGATATGTGGTGCATAATGACTAAACTCTGCTTCACCATGTTTCCTTCTGACTCTAGGGACTGAAAGCAGACCAGTACCTGATGACCTCAGAGGTCCAGATGGTTCATAAAGTAGCAGCAGATCAGCCTAAACCATTCAGGTCTTTATAAACCATCAGCAGGATTTTAAAGTCTATTCTCTGACAGACAGGAAGCCAGTGTAGAGATCTAAGAACTGGAGTGATGTGGTCTACTTTGTTGGTCCTTGTTAGGACTCGAGCAGCAGCATTCTGTATGAGCTGCAGCCGTCTGATGGACTTTTTAGGGAGTCCTGTAAAGACCCCGTTACAGTAGTCTAGTCTGCTAAAGATAAATGCATGGAGGAGTTTTTCTGCATCCTGCTGAGACATGAGTCCTTTAATCCTTGATATATTCTGAAGGTGATAGTAGGCGGACTTTGTAATGGTCTTAATGTGGCTGCTGAAATTAAGGTCTGAGTCTAAGATTACACCAAGGTTTCTGGCTTGGTTTGAACATTTCATCTGTGCAGATTGGAGCTGAGCAGTAACCTTTAACCTTTCTTCCTCCAAAAACAATCATTTCAGTTTTTTCTTTGTTTAACTGAAGAAAGTTCTGGCTCGTCCAGTCATTGATTTGTTCAATGCATGTACTCAGTGTTTGTATGGGACTATAAAAGAAAATAACCAGTAAGATATTTTAAAGATCCCGTTGTGGAACGATCCCTCAGAGATCCCTGATGTCCAAACAAAAGGTGAATTTTGACTTTAAAGGAATCAGACTGTAAACCTGGAGGGGTCGTATCCATTCAAGCTCAGAGATGAGATGAGATGATCTCAGAGTTCAGAGAATTAAAACACACACTGTGGAAAATTGATCAGGGAGAAATGAGATTCTTGAAACTGCTCACTGCTTTTCTTTTCTTTCATCTTCATAATTTAAATTAAATAAATAAGATAAAATAAATTGCATTGTTTATATTATTGATTTATGTTTAACAACTCAGAAATGAGCTGCTTCAGAAGAGTCCTACTTCCTTATTTCTACTCCACATGTAGATATATAACTGAGACAAAAAGCTAAAGAGCATTAAGAGAGTTGCAGCATAGAGTTGACTTAATTTTGCACATTTCTAATCTCTGTATTTATTTCTTGGTCACTCTGAAAAGTGACACGCTGCATTAAGGATCTTCCTGTAATCTGACGCACTGATGTCACGCAATGTCCAAACACATTAAAGCAGAACTCAAACAGACCTTGAAGATTTAATTCCTGTGAGCAGCCAGATTAATTAAGGTTAAAGTTAAAATCAATCCACATTAACATGTACGTGATTAAATTGGCCGCAGTCATTAAACGTTTTTATCTCCTCAGTCAAACAAGGACGAGAGGAAAGTAAGAAGAGTCGACACACCGCACCTCCTCCTCCTCCTCCTCTCCTCCTACTCCTCCCTGCAGAGTGAAAACTATCATCCTGATCGGGTCTGATCTGAAGAATCCTCCCGACGCCGAGGAGCGATATCACACAGCACGTCTACGTGAAGACAACGCCGCGGAGTGAATCATAAAGCAGAGATGACGTGAAATGTAATATTTGGTTTCATCCCTGCAGGTATCTTCCAGAGCAATAATAAACACATCAGGCGTGTGGCTCTGACGGCAGCTTCAGAAAAACATCGAGTAATGAAGAGCAAACATTTCAAAGAGGAATAAATCTGCTAACACATGCTTCTCCTTTCAGATACATCTACTGCTAATGATGGGAACGTTAGTCTCTGCAGTCTGAGGAGCAGGAAAGTTCAGCTCTAGTTTGAAAGTGTCAGAAGTTTTTATAAAAATGAAGCTTGATGGAGAAGATGAAGATGAAGCTAATTTACCGTGGGTCCAGAAATAGACTATGTGCATTAACATATGTGTAGGCATGTCACCTTGAGCATGACAGCATTGTGGATTATAAACAGTATGAAGGAGCATGGATATGTAAATGTGAACATATGTTCAGAGATGGATGGTGTCCATGTGTTCTTCACATGTTTGTGCGTCACACATGAGCCGGCTTTGAAGGCAAATTCCTACGACAATACAGGCTGCAGCATCCGGCCAAGCTGTCGGAGTCTATATATAGTCTATGTGTGTGTTATTTCATCTTCAGTGTCTTTAGATCTTATTGTTTTAACGCCAAAAAAGATCCTAAAAGGCCAAGTTAGCATCCCTGAGAGAATAATAAGTCACCAGATGGATGATGCTGCTTGCATCACATCAAAAGTCAAGTGAGTAAAAGTTTGGCCTAAGTCTGCCAGAAAATAGGAAGTCAATAAAAGTGTTTGTCCCCTATGCTAATGCCTCGTTAGCTAGCATTCTTTTGTTTGCTAGCATGAAAGCTATCTAAAGAATGTGAGTATACACATGTTTGCGCATGGAATTTATTTCTAGAGTCACATAACTTGTTGTAAAATGTATATCAATGTTCCTTTTGTGAAATATAGCGTGCTAATGTTAGCTACCAATTTCCTCCAGAGGGGGCGCCAGAATCAACCATAGACTGTAAATAAAATGGACAGCGTTGCTCTGCCTTTTCCCATTGTACGGTTTTGAAGCCAAAAAACCCCGTTCCATTGTGCAGCCAGAGTCTGTGCTGTAAGGAATTTCTGTGGTTGCCACGGTAATTTCTGTGTTGCCATGGAAATGAACTCTGCCCTACAGCGTCATAAGATCCTATGGAGTTTCCCTCTACGGCAGCTGTCAATCAAAGCAAACCCAGAGGTAAAAACAACGGCCTCTTCTTATTTAGAAATGCATCCTTGGACTACTTTCCTCTTACCTCCTCGCATATAGTGCACAAAAGAACTCAGGAAGTCAAAATCTTCGATCTCAGGATCTTTTATTACTATCTGTTCCGAGGGTCAGGACTGAACTTGGGAATAAGGCCTTCAGGTTTGCTGCTCCCTCGACCTGGAATGCCTTACAAAAGGATGTAAAACTGTCTGACATGATATCTATGAAGGCTTTGAAGCGGTCCTTAAACGACTTGGAGGCTGAAGCATCTGTCTGTAGATGTTTTCTTTAAATGTGACATGCTGTTTTTCTGGAGGTACCTGTTGTGTAGCTGTTGTGTGCGTCTGGTATTTGTATATACAGTATGTCTATTGCAAAATTGTAACTCTGTAACTGTGCTGCTGCCTCTCTTGGCCAGGACTCTCTTGGAAAAGAGATTTTTAATCTCAATGAGCATTTCCTGGTTAAATAAAGGTTATAATAATAATAATAATAATAATAATAATAATAATAATAATAATAAAAAAACAGTTTTTTAAACTCTAATAACTAACAAAAAGGAAACTTTTCAGAAAAAAGAGGCCTTGGACACAAAACAGTCAAATACTAACTACATATCACCACAGCATACGGATGTGAGAAACATTCGTACCACGTGTATTTATTTTTTAAAGTTTGACTGCAGAGACAGAGTTTTTGACCTATACTGCACCCAGCCACCAGGGGGCAGACGCTTTGGTGGAAGCTTCACTTCCAGCTGAGCGAGCTGCACCCCTGGACTCAACACATTAAAGTTCCTCACTGTGCCTTTAACTGTAACTTTAGTAGCAGTTTGTTTCAGTAAATGGATTAAGTAGGAATGATTCCTTCCACCTCTCTTCACTGAGAAGGAGCCGAGATGTCTAACAACCAGGTTAATAACGAAGCTAGCATCACCGAGAGACTAAGCCGCTCATTTAACAATTTAATAATTCACCAGATGGATGCTCCTGCTCGTATGACAAGTGATTAAAGTTTGGCCTAAGCCTGCCAGTTAAATAGGAAGTTAATTAAAGTGTTTATCCCCTAGCTAAATGCCTCGTTAGCTAGCATCTTTATGTTAGCAAGAATTCACGCCATCCCATGAATGTGAGCATACATGTTTGCTTGTGTGATAAATGTTAAGAATTCACTTCTTGTTTTAAGTTGTGTACTAATGTTAATTTTTAAGTATAGCATGCTAATGTGTAGCAAGAAATCCCAGAACTGCCCTATAGATTTCATCCAGAGGGGGAGTCAGAATCAACTCATTAAAGTTCCTCACTGTGCCTTTAACTGTAACTTTTGTACTAGTTTGTTTCAGTACATGGATTATGTTGAAAAGATTCATTCCACCTCTCTTCACGGAGAAGGATCGGGGACGTCTGATGAAATTTAAATCCCTTTAAAACGTGTTCAGCCCACCTGACTGACAGCTCACGCCTCAGTTTCCGCTCACATGAAATGGATTCAGTGTTTCCCTCTGAACTCAGGTTATGGAAAAGTAGAAAATCCCCTGAAACAGCGTTCATTCAAACCCATTTAAATTAAATTCCTTCAAGTGAGCTGTCAGCTCTGAGTGAGGAGGCTCTCTGCAGGATTTACAGACTGTCACCATTTAGACTGTTATGTAACACAACACTGAAAACCGAAACAAGACTGAATCATCGCTCCTCTCTGTGCGCTGTTATGACAGACTGATGCAGTATAAATATCCTTACCTATGTTAAACCTGTCAATCAAATACTGGTAAGTGTAAGCCAAGCACTTGAGTACAAGTATAAGACATTAAGATGCAAATTAATACATAACATGTCTAAAAATCAGCCTCAACTGACCCAATAGATCTGTTTTTATCAATGCTAGTACTGCTCATTCCACATTGAATAAAAGTATTTTCAATAATGTCATTGAAATGATTTGAACGGTCCATTTGGAGGGACTAAAAACAGCTTGAACACGACAGAAAGGGATCACTTCAGAGTAAAAAGAGGGCTGAAAAATAAAAAAGAACACAGGGTTAAAAAGTAAAACTTTAACACTGCAAATAAAGTTCCTCCAAACATTAAAAAGGCGCTCTGCAGCGACTCTGAGGTACATCAGCAGCGCTCAGCACTAAACCTTTAAAGACCCTCCTAATAAAAACTGGCCGGACTCTCTGCCTGTCGCTGCTCGCCCCGCTGCATCACGGTGTGCTCGGCCTGCCAAAAAAGTGTCTGATCACAGAGTGGATGTCTTCCTCAGAAAAAAGCTTTTGTTATCTCCCACCTCTAATCTGAGCGCCCGTCTGTCCAAACAGATAAGGGCGGATCAAAATGACGACGTTTCAACAGATCAGCAAATCCAGAGTGGTTTCAAAATGTCCCTGTGATAAAAAAACACAGTGGACATGTGGTGATTATTAGGGTGTCAGGGAGAGTGTGTGGGAAGGCAGAGAGGTCACGTACGGGTTTTATAGCTGGGAAATAAAATGTCTCACAAGTCTTAAAGAAATACACACATCCTAAATTTTTGGCATCAAATAAATAATGACTAATAAAGAATGAACACTTGGACGTACATCAGTGTGTTAAGAGTGAACTAGAACGACAGAAACCATGTTTCATTTAACTCAATTTCATAGTTCAGCCTTTGTTCCATCTGTTAACAAGAAGGAGGCGGGGCTTATGATCTATACTGCAGCCAGCCAGCAGGGGGAGCTCTAAGCATTTTGGCTTTACACTCAGTTAAACTTAAAACAGTCTATGGTCTCATACGGGACTTCCACCAGATCTGTGTCCGGTCCATCCTCGATCCGCTGTGGTCCGGCTCTGTGCTCTCTAGCCTCTGTTTGTGGGGCACTTAGACCACTAGGCCACCAGCGCCCTAGTCCGTGGTTTAAAAAGTTAAACCAATGAGAAACGTCGTAAACATGCATTCCTTCTAACCTCCAGCAGGGGGGCGACTCAACTTGTCCAAATTTGGTATGAAATCAGTTGATGAAATCAACACTATCACACATTTTCTGATAAAGCTTATGCTCTATATCACTGGTTGATCTCTCCTACTTTGCAACATGATCTTTATTTTATACATTTATTGTCCCGTTAAGTCTCTGATCCCCTGCGGTTTGGCTCCTGGCTCTCTCATCTGTCAAGACAGCAAGACCGCCAGACAGCCGGAGTCATGTGACCGAGGTTTTCCCGCTGTAATCCCTGAATCAAGGATTCTCCTCCTCCTCCTCTCCTCATTCATGTTGTCTTTCTGGTCCTCTGAAAACCTCTGACCTGTTGACTCCAGGCCTGGCTCCACTCATCATGACGGTTTGTTGTTGTAGTTAAGTGAAATACGATCTGGTGAGTGTTTTATTCTGAAAATTAACAGGATGTGACTTCCTGTCCCGCTCCATCTGCTCTGTTGAGATTGATGCGTCGTGCTCCGGCATCCAGCAAAAATAGAAGTCTTGTGGATCTGATCCGGAGGACTACGACCTGCTGGATCAGAGACGGAGCTGGAACGCAACAGAGCGGATCCAGTGGAAGTTAACACATTGACTAGAATAGAAACCTATCAGATCTGGTGCTCTTATGGACTGGATACGGATCTGGTGGAATATGGCCGTCACCCTGTCATTATACATTATCCTGTACTAAGATGATCATAATAAGAAGAAGCTTCCTGATTGGCTGGTGTTAAAGTAGAAAGGCACACACCCCTCTGAAGGTTAATTTCCCGTTATAGCACTCGCCTGTTTTTCCTCTTTGTCATCCCTCCTTCTTCTTGATGGTATAATTATATATGATGTGCTCTATGTAACATACACAAACACCTGTTTTCCCTCCATCAGTTATTACATGGAGACCTCCAGCTGCTCCCTGGTTTCCTCCAACAATGACTTCACTCCTTCTCTTCCAATCAGCTCTGATTGTTTTTCTTAATCCTTCAAGCTAACGCTCAGTGACAGATCCAGATCCCGTAACACGCCACGCTTTCCTAAATATCCTCTTCAGTTACAGAAAAAACCCGTCAACCTTTCTGACGACTCGGGGAAATTAAAACCATGACAGGATTTTAACCTTGGAGCCTGATTAAAGTTTTCAAACTGCACGGGGAATTTCTCCAACTTCTCAAAATTGGGTCCCGTCCCTCCCAAGCCGAATCTAAATGAGTCTGAATAAAATTTGTCGGCAGGTACTGATGCGTGTTATTACATTACAGGACAAGGACAATCTGGAATCATGTTTTAATTCATTTGCTCATTAAAAGAAATATTCAAAGTCAAATGTGGTCTTCAACGCCGCGCTCACGTCGCCGTGAAAGATCGATGTTAGGGTCTTCTCTTAAAAGATGAGTGTCCTTAAAGTCACACACAAGTCCCGCTGATCCTCCTCGCCGCCTGATTCATCACAGCCTCGGGCACGCCGCGTACAGCTTCCACTTTTACAGTAAAAACACAGAGATGTCTTATATAATGCTGAGTGAGCTGCCAGGTGAATTAGAGGCCGGGACTTGACGGGGTAAATGTTTATAGACGTGGGAGCTACGCCTCTGACGGAAACCCCCACAGAAAGAGAGAGAGAGAGGGAGGGAGAGAGAAGGAGAGAGTGAGAGAGAACGTCCTCATCAGCAGATCTGGAGCTCTGCCACGGTCAGGCTGGGTCACCACTCACAGGGAGCTTTCTTTAATCAGAGACACGCTTCCTTCCCCACCTCCTGTCAGAGTGGGACGCTGTGTGCATGGAAGGAAACACAGAGAGCTCAGAGGGACTGGTGTGGTCGCAGGACGACAAGATTGATTCACAATCTGCACCAGTGATCAGGGTTGATCAGCTGGGATGGTTCGTATTGATCAGAGAGAACGGAGGAGAGACCGTCCAGTTAGACTTGACTCCCTCGAAGGACTGGGCCTGCTTAGTCATGTCGATCGTGTCTGAAACACTCACTAAAATGTGACTTGATGATGTGTTCTGTAAAAGCCAGTCAGTGATTTGATTTCTCTGACTTGCTGGAATGCAGCAGGAATGTTGAATCAAAACTCTACTCAACAATCAAACATTTTAAAAGCCATCTTATCGCCTTCCAGAAGTGGTGCATTTTTAGCTTTCCTCAAATGGTGCATCATGATGTTCTTTCAGCAAAGTTTTCATCTTTCAATAATGAATGAGTTCACCTAATGTAGCTCTAGTGAAAGTTCAGACAGGAAGACTATAAAAGCAATCACAGCAGTTGTTTAACTCTCCTCTCCCTCATTCAATAGCTCACCCGCTTCCAGCTGCATGCTCCAGAGCTGTCATTGGTTAATCAGCAGCGCCGTCATCCAATAGCTCAGTGGCACGCCCTTATCGTCAGCCTATCAACTCTCTGCTGTCTGTTTGTTTAAATGTGTCTCTCTCTCCTGCTAGTTCCTTCTTGCATTGATGGTGCGCACCCCTCCACCTCCCCATCTCCACCTGGTCTCTGCAAGCCTTCAATTCCTAGGATCATCAACCACCACCACCACCAGAGTCTGGACTCTAGGGGGATTCCTTCAGCTGCCAAATTCACACATCCTTCGCTCATAACATTATCCCCATAGAGTCCTTACACCAAAGATTTCTGTCAAGTCCCATCATTCATTCAGTTGTAATAAATAACCTTAATATTCAAATTGTGTCTCTCCTGATTGAATTTGAAATAAGGATATATATGATCGACAGTGTGGATGATGGACAGATTGGGTCCTGACCCACTCGGGAAAGCTCACTCCCATTGGGTCTTGGGGTTTGTCCAGGATGATCGGGAGTCTGTCGGGAGGTGGCCCAATCAGCCGAAACCTGTGTTCGGCCAGTCTCAGCTCCGGCAATCCTTGGCTCTTCACAGCAGATACACAAAATTCTATTTTACACCAGAGCACGACGCATCTATCAGCACAGAGTAGATCAAGTGAGACAGGAAGTCAGGCAACAACATTCAAACATCCGGTTATTTTCAGAATAAAAGATCGTATTTCACTTAACTACAACAACAAACCATCATGATGAGAGGAGCCAGGCCTGGAGTCAACAGGTCCGAGGTTTTCAGAGGACCAGAAAGACAACATGGATGAGGAGAAGCTCATCATAGAGGTCGTTCATTCAGAAACTACTAGGTATGGGCATTTCAAGCCAAAATACAATATGATAATCATTGGCATCTACTCAACGATTATTCAAATAATCCCCCCCCCCCCACACACACACACACGTCCCATTAGCGTCCCGTTTGTGTGGCAGTCGCAGTAACCAGCAGCAGGATGAGGTGCTGCTAGTAGCGTGTGTGTTAGCATTTTATGGTCATGCTGAGTCTCTGGAAATATGTGTAGTAGTGTGATATTCAGAAACTGAGAAAATTGACACGATTGTCGCAAATGTTTTCTTCTTCTTTTGCTATTCAATGCAGTTAGCATTCTTCTTCTTCTGTTACTTAAAGTGGTCAGCAAACAGCTTTAAGACGCTCTATAGCCCCCGTCTGGCGGGAATACCGTATTACAACCAGGCACCGGTGAAAATGAAGAAAGATTGTACTTTGATTTTTAACAAAGTGAAAGAATATTCAAATATACGAAAATCATTGCCCATCCCTAGTAACTACCATGTGAAATCCTCGGTCTTGTGACTCCAGCTGTCTGGTGGGAATCCGGCCTGAGGAAACCTTCAAAGGTATTCTTTTTTATAATCTGGGAAGGTTAGAGTTGATCATAAGAAGCCCATCAGTTCCAGACAATCTAGACCTAAGATCAGTTCGTACCAGGATCCTAAAGCAGAGTCCTCCTTTGATAACAATCAGGAGTTAGAAGAAGAAGAGAAGAAGAAAGGTACTTTATTAATCCCCAGGGGGGAAATTCAATTTTTTCACTCATGCTATTTTTTGGACATGCTACACATACAGTTTTTTTTTGGTATATACATACAAATGCACACACATGCAGTGAACATGCTTAGGGAGAGATGTCAGAGTGAGGATACTGCCATCAACCAGCGCACCCAGAGCAGTTGGGGGTTCGGTGCCTTGCTCAAGGGCACCTCGGCAGTGCCCAGGCAGGTGAACCAGCACCTCTCCAGCCACCAGTCCACTTGCCAAGCCTCATCCATAGTGGGACTCGAACCGGCGACCCTTCGGTTCCCAAGCCAAGCCCCTATGGACTAAGCTTCTGCCGCCCCAACCGCCCTTTATAGGCTATAGGCTGAAATAAAAACTCAAATGTCAATCACACATCTGACTGAACGGAAGCTTTGATGAAGTCCAACATCACCCTGAATCCAACTTCCCTCCATCTGCAGAGACCAGACCGACAGTCCCCGCTCAGCTCCATCCAGCAGACAGACCGGTACATAAATGTGAGCGACAAAGACATTTCTCTCCGGAGTTTGAGACCCAAAATAAGAGAGAATATCTGATTCAAATTTGTCAAGTTCCCCGGAAACACAACTCCAGAGTGAGTGGCACAGAAACGTCAACGTTGAGTCAAAGTATGACAGAGGAGCAAAACTCAAAGCAGGAAGTCAAACAGAACTCCGTCTAAGTGCTGGAGGATTTCTCCTCTCAGACAGGTTGTCTCATTTACACCGGAAAGCAATTAAGCCAGAAAGCTTTGGATATTTTTACAAAGATGAATCATAGCTGCAGTCATTTATAATGCAGATGGAGATTTGGCTCTTAAGTTATGCGACTGGAGATGCCAATCCTCCTGTCAGATGTTGCATAAGCACACCGGAGGGTTGAAAACCTTCAGATTGGGGTTAAATTAGTGTGAAAAGATCAACTGGGAGATGCAGGAGTTGTAGACTCTTTTCATTTTTACTCCAATTCTGTCAAAGCCTCCGTCTTCGTGCTCGTCTTCCTCAAGCGGGCGTGAAAAAACTGCCTCAAACTTTATCATCCCTGCTATCAAAACAGAAGATCGTACTCCGGAGACCGCGTGTGCACAAAGCAATAAATCCTGCACCTGAGCTGACACTCCCAGCGGGTGAAATATTACACAATTTACAATTTACAGGGTTCATCAGATACGTTTCAGTGTGGAACTTAATGCCATCCAACTTAATGTCCTTGATGTTGTGATTGCAGGAAAACTAATGAAGGCGTCTGATATTAGCTAATGAAATGTCACGGCCAGAATTAAGACGATGCAGGTGGTTATTAAGCGTGAATAATTAACAGGCGAGGTGACAGGCGTGGAATAACAGAGTGTGATAACAAACCCATAGGAGTGAGTGAGGTATGTGTGGTGCAGGGAGGGGAGGGGGGATGAGACAGGCGAGCACCTCGATGCTCTGCGGTGACATCCTGCTGATTTTTAATTTTTCAGGAGGGAGCAATCTGACACACGGGGGTTCGTTCAGGGAAGCCCGCTGATTAAAATTGTCTCTCTGTGTTACCCAGCGGCCTCGTACCGGCATCAGGAGTGCAGGAATGAATTCATAGACACAAACAACAACACGGATAACGCTCTGGATGTGTTGACGGCTGTGAGATGATTTAATTAAAAGGCAACAAGCCGACTGACGAAGAATTAAATATTATTATTGAATAATTTAAGTCAAAATATCTCATTAGACTTCATATCAGACGTATTTACTTGACAAGAGCATCATGAAATAATGACTGAACTGTAAAGATATCAGCCAATCAGGAGGCAAAACAGGCTCTTTAAGTTTCTTGTTAAACTAAACGATGCCTTATTTGAGAAAAAAGAATAAATGTTGAGATGAATTGTAACTTTAGGATTTTTTTTACTTCAAATATCTTGAAATAAGGTTTTAATCTGCGCTTGTAACATAGAGACGGCTTTTATTAAGTCAAATGAAATATTTCAGACAAGAAGACACACTTGCAGAGGTGTAAGTTTTTGCAGTGTTATCAACAGACATTATCTGAAGACTCTTTCCAAACAGAGCTGGTCTAGACCGGACTCTATGTTCTATTATTGACATAGACCCAACATCAAGACCAGATCAGATCCAGTCTCATCTTACAGACAGGACTCAGTCTGATCTCATCTTAATCCACCATGAGCAGAGCACTTTGCAGCATTTAGCAAGTTACAGCGGCAAGGACAAACTTCCTTTAACAGGCAGAAACCTCCAGCAGGACCAGACTCATGTTAGACACACATCTGCTGAGACCGTGTTGGAGAGAGGGATAGAGGGAGATGAAGAGAGAAAGAGAGAGATGATAGTGGTGAGACGGATAGTAGTAGTTGTAGCTGTTGCAGCTGGAGTCTGTCACGTCCTTAGCAGTTGGAGTCTGGAACCTCCACAGCAAAAAATACCAAATACTTGCCAAGTTTCTTGAAAACGCAATACACTGCAAACGTTTCATGCCTTATGTTTGGCTTGTGGTGTCTTAAAATAAACATATCCTGGACTTCAGTTGAATGTGACTTATATTAAGTCTAAAAAGACATTTTATGCTAGAAATAAGAAAAAAAAACTTTTCTATTTATGCATTGTTAATTTATTCTATTTCATTACTTCTATTATGAATTTGATATTCAGCACGTTGTGTTACAATACGACTGTATGAAAAGTGCTTTACAAATAAAGTCTGATTGACTGATTTAGTTATGATTAAAACCATGAAAACTGACTGTCCAGCAGGGGGCCAGCATGCACATTTAACACCTACTGTTTACTCAAGTTTTCTTCAGTGTCACACTAAATGCACCACCTCAAAGTTAATTGCCAAATGTCCCAGAGAATGAAGGTCTGAATATTGTTTAGAGAGTCAAATATTGTGTTCGATAAACAATGAAGGACAAACAGCTAATATTAATTATGTTTATCAGACAGTCTCAGCTAATGACACACCAGGAGGCCAGAGGGAGGGATGAGGGGATAAAGGAGTTAAAATGAAAAGACATTCTGTTCTTTTTAAACCTTTTCAGCAAATTATGGACACAATTACTCGAACAATGTCCGTTTATTTTTCCAAGAACAAAAAGCACCTCAGGAAGTCAGCAGGCCCGTCAGTGTTCTAGATTCACTCGACACTGAAGACCTCTGTAACTCAGAGAGAGCTGAGAGCATCATGGAGGGTGTGACTCACACAGTTATTGTGTCTTTAATCTAACGTACAGAGAACATCTATACTGGCACATCGGGATGAAAGAACAATCTATTCTTCAAGGCCGTCGTCTGAATTAACAGAGCCCAGAGTACAGAGAGCTACCCCTCAGCTGTCTCACTGCTCGGCTGTGTACAGTCATGATCATCTGAAGCTCACAGAAACTCTCTTTCTCCAGTGTTGTCATTTTAATACTTTGATTAATCACCGTCATTTAACTCATCATTAAAAATCCTCCTGACTTCTAAAAATATGACCTCCCTATTCTTAATGCGTTTGTGTTTTGTGGAATTTTAAGTGCAGATTTGGCCGCCCTCCACTGTTGTGTTTATGTTTTGATGACTCAGGTACGGTGGCCCTGAGGGGTCAGCTTAATGCAGCTTTAAGAATCCATGTTAATGGAAAACAACGAGCGAGAGACGAGAGCTTCCTGCCAAAGATGGACAACAGTTTAAGGATTTTAGACTCGGGAGTCTCAACGTGAGCTGACCTTGTTGTCAAATTGATAAAAATACACTCGCTCAAAATAAACAACATTTCCCAACAGATCAGTGATGCAAACACAACCAAAGGCAGAACACACCTACGTTGTAAACCTAATGGTGGAAAGTCAAATAATAACTCAAGAAGAAAGTGGGGATAGTCTATGGTTTCTTTTTAAGTTATATTTTGTTTGGACTTTTTGCCTTTATTTTAAACTTTATTTAAAATATTTGCACCATCAAATTCTGTTTACGTGAACGTTTGACATAACATCCTAGATCTTATGGAACTGGGGTTGTACTAATCCCTGAGGTAATATTTGGAACAATTACACAGATAGAATTGCTTACATTTAAGATTTCAAGGTCCCCTCACAACATATTGCAAAATGAGATAGCATGTCTTTCTCTTGTAAAGCGTCTTTGAGTTATTGAAAAGCGCTATATAAAACTTAGGTATTATTATTTATTATTATTATTTATTAGATAGGACAGCTGAAGAGAGACAGGAGACGCAGGGAGTAGAGAGAGGGGGAAAACATGCAAGAAATGGTCACGGTTGGGATTCAAACCGGCAACCTCTGCGATGAGGACTATAGCCTCTGTTTGTGGGGCACTTAGACCCCTGGGCCACCAGCGCCCCAGTCTGTGGTTTCAAAAGTTAAACTAATGGGGCGCTGGTGGCCTAGCGGTCGAAGCGCCCCATGTACAGAAGCTACAGTCCTCGTCACAGGGGTCGTCGGTTTCGATTCCCGGCTGGGCGACCATTTCCTGCATGTCTTCCCCCGCTTTCCTGTCTCTCTTCAGCTGTCCTATAAAATAAAGGCAAAAAGGCCAAAAAATATAACTTAAAAAAAAAAGTTAAACTAATGAGGAAACGTCGTAAACATGCAATCTTCCTAACGTCCACCAGGGGGCGACTCAACTTGTCCAAATTTAGTATGAAATCAGATGATAAAATCAACACTATCAAACATTTTCTGATAAAGTTTATGATCTTCATCAGTAGTTGAACTCTCCTACTTTGCAACATGATCTTTATTTATATATTTTGTCCCGTTAAATTTGAGAACTCATGAAAACTGCAATCTTTGAACAAAGATGGAGATGGAATAATCACATCCTTTATCAAACTACGGTTCCTTCTGGAACTAATAATTAAAGCTATAAGACACTGATGTAGCCTGACCCGGGATTTAGACTAGATCCGTGTCCAGTCCGGCTCTGTGTTCTCTCGACCTTCAACACCATAGACTATATAATGGACAGCATCGCTCCTCCTTTTCCCATTGTACGGTTTTGAAGCCAAAATATCCCGTTCCAGAAAGCTGACATCTCATCGCAGCTGGAACACATCTGAGTGGATCCAGCGGAAGTTAACACTTTGACTAGAATAGAAACCTATCAACTCCAGTGCCGTGATGGATTGGAGACGGACCGGACACCGTGATGTCACCCCATGTTTCCTCGATCAATCTCGAGGCAGGCACAGAGGTGGATCTGTGACGGGCCTTTAGCTTTCTGCATGACAACCATAATTATGCAAATATATTTCACTCTTTGCCTCAAAACAGATTCATTAATATAAAATAATCATCCCTTGTGAAGTGCCTTCAAATACAGAAATGAGCACTTCCAAATGGGCTTTAATTTTCAACATGAGGGGTTACCGCTTGAGGAAAGATATGGTTGAATTTTCATTAGTATGTTTTCTTTGGTGGAAGTGAGAGAAACTTAGGCTCAGTAATTAGGATGAAACAACCTCTTCATGGTCAGAAACCACAACCATAAATCTCCCTTGGATCTTAAAACGATTAATCAAAAGGAGCAACAGGGAGATTGATCAGCAGTGAGAATCTCTGCTCAGTTAAAATAACTCATTAAACAGTCTTCCTTGTTTTGCTGAAGAGCCATCCTTCACCTCTCGCCTTCAGCTGTTTCTGGACGGCAGGCAGAGACACAAACACTCCGGCTGACCAGGGTATTTAATAGACCATTGAATTCTGCAGAAATCCTGCTAATTAAGCAGCTCTGTTTCCACCACTCTTCTTTTGTGTGATAATCCGATTATGGGGGCTTTTCTCATCCTTGCAATGTAATACATCCACATGTACACACACACGTGCACACACACACACACACACACACACACTGACCAGATGCATGGAGAGCTGAAATTCAGACAAAAATCCACTTCTGTGGGCTGTAATTGTTTTGACATTTCAAGGCTAAGATTTTTTTGGTTGAAACTTGCAGCCAAAGGCAACAGGACTGCACAGGACACCATTCGTGGTGCATTCAGGGCACACATGAAGAATTCAAATTACTGGAGTTCAGGGTTCTTATTGTATCTTGGTTTTTTTTCTGACCATTTAAAAGCTCCAAAGAATGAGAGTGAGGTTCAAATTTGGACTGGCTTTTCTGAGAACCGTACATCACATACAAATAAGATATTAAAGGTGACATATTATGCTCTCTTTCATCAAAATATATTGGTCTAAGAGGTCCCCAAAACATGTCTTTAAAGTTTATTGCTCAAAAACACTTTGAAATCAGATTCTGGTCTGCCTGTAAACCCCTCTTTTTCAGCCCTGCTCAGAACAGGCTGTTTTCTGTGTCTGTGCCTTTAAATGAGAATGAGCTCTCTGACCACGCCCCCTCAGGAAGTGGGTGCGGCCTCGGCTCTCCAGCACGTTGATCTAATGTTTACATGTTGGCTGAATATACACGGCTGCTCACAGACCCGCGTTACTTCAACCCTCTGAATCTGATCCAGAATCTGATCCTGACGGAGAGGCGCCTGCAGCAGGACCTTTCTGAACCATTGGTCACAGATTTAGTGTTTCTTGTTGTTTTATTTGTCAGTATGTCGACGTGTGTCTTGGTACACAGCTACGAACATGTAGCTATGTGGCTTTGCTAACTAGCGCTAGCACTTTTCCATGAAGAATCAAAATCATCCACTAGATCTTCAAATCTGCAGACGTGGGGAGTGAAACCGACCTTTGTGTTTATTAAGACAGCCTACAACTAGCATGCCTCCCTCCCTCCTTGTTAGCACACATGTGTGCAGGTAATGAAAAACAGAGGAGGGGTTGAGGGTTGAACAAGCTCCGAGCTCACATTTACAGAAAGGTGGAGAAATCAAAACAGGGGCAGAATGGATTTTTTTCATTTTCAGGGGGGTTTGTAGACAGGGACACATATTTCAGGTAGAGAACCATTAAAAAGTTGATTTTGCATAACATGTGACCTTTAAAAGAAGGGATGTCAATAATTAGCCAAGTGTGGTTATTTTTAAATCCCACAAGGTAGGAATATCTTTTCTATCAGTGAATTCATTTGAATGGACTTGCCCTGAAAGATAGCTGGAGTCAGAGTGATTTCTGTTTGTTTAATACAACAGGAAACTAAGCTCTACGTTTCTAACTAACAAGTTTAGTGTTAAATGCACATTCAAACATGCATTTTACTCAATAACAAAAGAGAGAAAACAGCATATCCCTTCAGGTGACACTGTTACAGTCTCACCCTCCCTCTCCCTGAGCAGTGCGTCAGCAAACCTCATCCCTCCACACAGCAGCAGCAGAAGCAGGATTAGACAGTGGTGTTGCCATGCAGGAGCTGGAGAGCCAGAGTCGCCCCTGCTAATAGCTGCTAAGCGAGGTAGACAGGGCAGAGACAGCTCGTAAAGACGCGAGCTGATCTGAAGCAATCAGGCAAGAGGAGCAAAGGGTTGGAGGGGTGGAGGGGTGGAAGGGAGAGCTGGGGTCCTGGCCAAGAAGCAGGGAAACCCCCCCATAAACCTGGAGCGTAACTCCGGCTGACAGCTGACTCTGATGCCAGTGCTGGAGATACTCTCAGTGCTCCAACGATCGCATGCAATGTCCTAAAAGCTGACTTTCTCCTGCCAGTGTGGTAAGAAGAGGACAACCACTTTATTTATTTAGGCAAACTGTGTCAGTTTTTCATTACTCAACACATATTTATTATTTTAACATTGACTTTAAAGGTTTGCCCTGTCACTGCAGAGATATTGATATGCTAATAATGGGTGCGGGCTGCAGTTTTCCTCGTTTTAAGATGAATAACAACGATTATCACCTGAAACTAAGAGAGCTCTTTCTAGAGGGAGCTTTCCCAGGAGATAAGGAGGTGGTATGAAAGTATCTATAGGCGTTTTTCGACAGGAGGAACTTTACTCTGGAACTACATGCGTTTCGATCGGTGGAACCAGGGTCTAAATTTGGTTCAGGGGTAGATAATCTCCCCCCTAAAAGGTCTTTCGGGGGCAGGGCCTGCAATGCTGGATGTGTCTGATTGGTAGATTAACTGAGTGTTTTTATTCCGCCCTCCGTCCACAATAACATCACACACATCTGTGATTCTCTTTATTTCTCTTTCTTTCATTAGTTTTTATTTCTTCTATCTTTTTTGTATGTGTGTGTACTTTTCAAAAGAAGAAGCTGTGATTCGCCGGGTCAACTTTTTTGCCCAATTTTTTTTTTCTTTTTGTTTTTGCCAAAAAAAAATCAAATTAATTTTTTTTTTAATTTTTTTCTTCAAAATTTTAAATTTTCAAAAAAAATAAATTCAATTTTTTTTTTTTTTTTTTTTTTAATTTTTTTTGGTAATTTTTTTTTTCAAATTTTCTTATGTCAAAATTTGTTTTGTCAATTTTTTTTGTCAATTTTTTCTTTTGTCAATTTTTTTTTGTCAATTTTTCCCAAAAACCATTCACAGTCATTGTTTTTTTCCATCTGTGATTCACTTGATTTCTCTCTTTCATTAGTTTTTATTTGTTCTATCTTGTTTGTATGTGTGTTTACTTTTCAAAAGAAGAAGCTGTGATTCTCTTGATTTAGCAGCTTGTAACAGTAGTCTTCTCTCAGCCCACCGTGAATGTGTCCCTCATCCCAGTGTTCCAGTTTTAAAAGTGACCCTGTAAACTGGAGACCTTCAGCTGAACGTGTCAGTGTTTGTGGAGTTTACACAGCTGTTGAAACACAGAGGGAGTTCCTGGGAATGCAAACTAGTTTAGTTTTTATTAAGATTTCAAATTATCCTCATTAGATTTTTAATGATTGTCTACAGACGTTTATGAGGGATGCATCCGGCTGAGAGTCTCCAGTTAACAGGGTCGCTGTTTAAACCAAAACACCGGCCGATCTCTGCCACGGCTTTTTGAGTTCAAAAGGATTTTAAAGCCGTGTTGAAACGTCTTTGCTACTCGCGCTTACCTCCTCTCACGTGTTGATTCATTCATTGCTTTTTCCATGTTTTAAACTGCAGGCGCAAAGTTTTTTCTGCTTTTGGAGCACAATGTCAAATTTGAGGAAAATTAATTTTTTCGACAGATTCCAGGTCAACTTTTTTGTCGATTTTTTTTGGTCAAATTTTATTTAAAAAAAAAAAATTAAAAAAAATAAATCTAATTTTGTTTTTCTAATTTTGTTTTTCAAATTATTTTTTTTTCAAAAAAATTTTTTCAAATTTTTTCTTGTCAAATTATTTCTTTTTTTTTTTATTTCAAATTATTTTTGTCTTTTTTTTTTGTCCAAATTTTTTTTTATCAAAAAATTTTTTTTATCAAAAATTTTTTTGGGTCAATTTTTTTGTTTCATATTTTTGCTAACAGGCTAACTGTTGTGTTGCTCATAAAGATACCTGCCTGTCCATCTACTTCTATGGTGTCTATTTTTTTTTCTTACCCTCTACTGGTCTGGTGGTGTAGTGTATTTACTTTTTTTTTCTCCATATGTCACTGGCCTGATTTCCTCAATCTACCCGGGACTTCAGCCCGCGGTCCAAATGCAGACAACAATGGGGGCACTGGAACCTTTTAGTTCAGGGTAAAGTAGTTCTGGGGGCTAAAAGACCTCTTGGTTGAAATGCACCTCAAGTGTATGAGAGAGGAATAAAACCTGATCTCAGGAGGATGTGACACTCTCAGGAAATATCAGACCCTACATGTCTCAACTGCAGAATAAAACGAGTGGATAAGAGGATTTAGAGTATAAGTGCATGTTATATGCCAAATGCAAAACGTTTACAGAGTATTAAGTGGAAAAAATGGAGCCTCTGAAGTCTCAGAAGCGGCACTGCAAGACGCTCAAACTCTCAGCTGAGAGACAGACCCATTTCAAGTGGTTTAAGAGGCAAGAGAGAGACGGGGAAACACTCCCTCTCTACTGTACTTTAAGAGCAGAGTCTTCCTGCAGGTACATCTCCAGTTTTCATCTGAAGAGGTTCCAGATTTTCTCAGTAATGAACGCAGAGAGCCGTCTTCTTATTCCCGCTCTAATTGCACCTCTGATGAAAACTGTAGGAGATGTTTCTGTTAAAGTGGCGCACAGTTTGACTCAAATTACAGCCGACGCGGGGGCTCACAGTAAAGACGACAGCTCTGATGGAGTAATTAAATTAGCCTAATGCATTTTAAACACACTGTCCATCAGTTACAGAACTATACCTCTCAAAATGTTTCACCTTCTTTCCTGTAAACTCCATGAATCCATCACACCCACTCTGACGGAGGTGACACTGTAGAGGACGGGTACTTCATCACGGACGCCGGTCTGTTTGTGTGTCAGAAGCTGTGATTTAGAGATAATATTTCAGTGTTGCTACAGTGCGATCGATACACGTTTTCCTCGGGGCAGCGTCCGCTCGAGCTGGATGAGCCCAATGATTTTTGCCATCACAACCAGCTCCGGATCAATAAGCGCCCCTCCTGCCGCGCTCATCATCACAGGGATTATTTGTCACCGCTGATAATCAGGCGAGCTGCGTTCACTGCTGCTGGGGCGAGCTTAGGTTAATTGCAGACTGGAAGGCAAGGTGATAATGAATAATTATGTTTATGTTTACCTTAATTCACACAACAGAAACAGAATTACAGACAGAGTCAAACAGGGGATGATATTTGTATTAATAAAAGGGAAGAATAATTCACATTACAGGCTGCAGTTTTAATATTCAAACATTCTTATTGCGGTTATTTTATTCAACCAAGTATTCAGTTAAACACGTCTTATTTTCTAACATGGAGACATCTCATTATCTCCTTTTGAACATTTCTGTAAGCTTAAATAAAAGATCCAACAGTCTCCAGTCTGCCATGTATGCCTCATAAACATCAATCTACATGTGTCAAACTCCATGCATGTGTACCAGCTCTCTGTTAAAGCTGCAGTAAGTAAGTTTTCAGTGAGTTGATAATGGCGCCATCTAAGTGCAAAGTTTTACATCATATCTCTTTAGTGAGCTTGTCCTTCAGAGGCCAAGGTTTTTTTCTTTGAACAGTCAATTTTGTCACTAATTCTGAACATATCCTGTTGACAATGCAAAGAATGGCTTTTTCCAACGATCCGTCTGACATACAATTCCTTTCAGCAGTTTCAGGTCTTAAAAAATGTTTATCTTGTTGCTGTTGGTCCTTTTTGCTTTTGAAGGTCATAAAGAAGCATTATATTTCATTTCTGAAGTGGCAAAAACTTTAAAAAATAGGTTTGTTTTGTTTTTACTCATGCTCAGCCGGCCGGCTCGTCGGCTCTGGCTGCTGGATGTTCCTGCAGAGCTCTGGAGATTTGGGACGCATAGAGGCAGAGGAGGCATAAAGCTACAAAGAGGAGAGCTGGTATCAGAAGATGGAGGTTTATGGAGACGAGATATAAGTCGTGTCTCTCCTCTCTCATCATGGGCAACATGAGATCTCTGGCTAATAAGATGGAGGAGCTAACAGGACTAGCCAGGAGTCACACGGAGTTTCATGCAAGTTCTTATTGGGCTATGTGAATGATGCAAAATGCGCTCAGGATGCAAGTTATATTTGCAATTGATGCTGTAAGGGCCATTTCAAGATGTTTGTGTGTGTGTGTAGGACACTAAGTTGTCCGCTAGGTGTCACCCTTGTTGGGTTCACATGCATACTTAGGTAGGAACCTTTCACCAGGCAACAAGCGTGTTTCTAGACGGTGGAGCACAAATAGTTTTTTGACCACAACGCCGGAACGCAGGCTGGGTGAAGTTTCGTAGAGTAAATGTGATTTCTGGATTTTGATGGACACTTATTATTGGATTCTTGCATTTAACACATTGGAGAACAGACGGTGAACAATAAATTAACCGTAAAAAAATGCAATAGAAGACGTCGGATACTTAATTTCACTAGACACAACGAAGCGATGTACGCCGTGCACGTCAATTATGTTTAGCCCGTCTAGACAGCCCCTCAGTGGCTTTAAGTTTTAGGCTTAGCCGCTACAGATGCAATGTCGTGATAGTGCGATCTCCTACTCGCTTCATTCTCTATAGCAAAGATGGAAAATCAATTTGTGCCATGAGGGCCAATCAGCATGAAGATCCTTTAGTGATGTAGGACGTGAAGGACGGACTGATGGAGGTTCAATCATCTGGAAAATGGATGGAAAATTGAGTGTCAGTGTGCAGCTACTTCGAACTGTACGACTCCACCTGTTGTTTTATTGAAACAGGAATAAAAATAAGCTTACTGTGAGGAAATAAGGCCAGAAGGTTGGATTATCTGGTAAATTGTGAAAACCTTTGTCTGTCACTAAATTCCAGCTTTCAGTTGAACTAGTACGTTTTCACCGCCCCAATTAGCATCCCTGGCCTTGGGTCTTTGGGTACTCCAAACACAAGAACGGAGGGATTCACACAAATTAAGCGAGTTAACACAAAACATTCTGGTGTTCAAATACTCACAACATAAGAAAGCAAGTTATTACCATTCCTTCACAGTTTGACTCCACTCCTAATTATTAAATTTGACTAAAGCTCATTAAATTCTACATCAATCAGTTACAACTATCTGAGTTAGTCAAACTCAAGGTTCTTTTTTTGGTGTTATTTGCTCTAAAATTAGGTACTGATATTTTTGATCCACTAAGTGAAACTGGGTCGGTGTATTTGAAGGGAAGTGAAGTCTCTTTGATTTCGGACTGAGGTCCAATCGATGGCAGTCCTCCTTGATGCTGCTCTCGTTTTTGTTCTGCAAAGCCTATAAGCCACGATTGTGTTACAGTGATGTGTTTGGGGTGAATCCCGGGCTGCTCATGCTGTAAGGTAAATGAACAGTGAAAGGAGTACAGCACTTTCCAAACAACTTGCCTTCAAATAATCTATAAGGTCAGGTGAAATGGTGGAGAGGAGCGAACTGAAGGATTCTGTAATTGCTTTTTAAAAGACGGCCATTGTTCACTGTCATCTCCGCAACGCCATCGTCATTCTCCTCTCCTTTTCAGATCAATACGAGAGCTTAACGGAGCATATTTCAAAATCCAGCCCAATAGAAATCTTCAGAGCAAATTCAAATCTCTTTGCAAAAGCCTCAATTCTCTCTCTTCAATCCCCGCAGCTCGTCTCCAAGGAGCCGCCGCCGCCGCCTCTCTAAATCCACGAGTCAAGCCACGACAGCTCCCTGATCACTGCAATGTGACACCCTGTGAGTCACGGCTGATTCAATTGACCATTTCACACAGCGGACACTTCCCTCTGATGTCACGGTCAGGGTGGGTCGCTCAGATGCTGCTGGGATGTTGTTCTGCCGGGGTTCAGGTTGTAAGGTGAATAAATAAAGGTTATCTGACACCGTCGATCAATCAGTAAAGACAGGAGGGATAAGAAGTGGAGGAGATCAGGCGAATATCTCAGAGTAAAACAACATCTTTGATAAGCTAATACCATCAGACAACAGCATTATCCTTCAATCAACTCTATAAGATCAGTGTGATAATGTTAGCCTGTTGGTGGATTGATGCTAGGCCACAAGAGTTAACATGAGGATTAGTCCATTCACTTTGAAATAATTGAAAAGTTTCATGTAAAAAAAATCAAATGCTAATGATAACTTGGAGTTAGCGTTAAAACGCTAATCAGGCTCAATATAGCAAACATCCTAACTTATGTAATGAGCTTGAAAGTAGCTAACTGCTAATGTTACCTGTAGCTCATGGGTTATCAAGACAACATATTTGATAACATTTAAGTGTCTATTAGCTAACTAACAACTGTAAATGTTAGCATTAAATCATAGCTTAAACAGCTAGTCAACATTTGTGGTTAGCAATAAATGTAATATGATTTGGTCAGCCAACGGTAACGTTAGCTGGAAAGTAACTGAATGCTTTGTATAATATTGGCTTTTTCGTTAGCATGACAGCATGTTTGATAAATCGTAAGTTAGCTAACATAGAAGTTATTTCCACTTGACAACATCCCAATAAACATCAGCGTTAGCTAACTAGCAAATATTTATTTTTAATTTTTTTCAAAGATCTTTTTATTTAGATTTTGACACATTACAAAAAAAAGATCAGTGCAAACAATTCAAGAAAGTGACGTTTTTGTATAAACTAGCTAGCTAATATTTGAGGTAGGGTATGAATTTATTGTTTCATGTCACCCAAGTAAGAGGTAGAATTAGCTAGTTGTTAGCTGCGACAGCACTAGACCACGTCCTAGCTTTCATCCACATTAGCTAGCTAATATTTGAAGCTAGGTATGAATCTACTGTTTCCTGTCACCAAATGAAATGGTGATGTTAGCCATCAGGTTGTTGAATGCTACTAAATGTATTGTCTAATATTAGCTTATAAGTATTTATTTGATGACCTATAAATTACCATTAGCTGAGCCAACAATCACATTCAACCTCTTCATTGCTAACATCAAGGTTAGCTAGCTCAGGTTGGGTATGAATTAATTGTTGGGTGAGACACAATCATTTGGAATATTAGCTATTAGCTGGTTTAGTGCTAATGCTTTTTGAAGAGGTGCTAAACTGCTTTTCATTGTTTCACAACAATGACAATAAATATTCTAAAGATCTATTCTAATGTAGGCTAGTAGCCAGTAGGGATGGGCATTTCAAGAAAAAATACTTTTCGAAAGTCACTGCTAACTATTCAGCGATTATTTGCATAATAGTCACATGAAGTATTCGATTTTTTATTGTTAAACGATTGTTCCAATATTGAAATAACACAATCCTAGTAGCTAGTACGTCATTCAGACAGCCTTCTTGATAAATGAATTTCAAGCTAAGTCCCAACTCACAAGTTTTGGCTAAGTCGTAAAAGCTAACGTTAGCAGTGAACCATTTGCTTGCTACCATCACCGTAAATAACTAGCAACTGAGATTAGCTATGAGTCTATCGATGAGGATGAGGACGGGGTTAAATACTAACTTTAAGCTGTTTTCTCATGTTAGACGTCAGCAGTTGATCTCATGAGTTATGAACATCTGAGGTTTTTTATGATTGTAGTATTTGGTTAACGGTTTGGTTAATTAGGCCGCAGTAAAATGACTCACAAACCTTTTAATGATGTGACTTTAAACCTCAGCTGTGGAGTGATAGAGAAGTGTTTGAGCTTCGACCCTGAGCGTGACGTCAGGGGGAAAATTGAACCCGAGTGGATGTGGTGAATTCCTGATTAACTCCTCAGCTGGAGACGCCTTACAGAAACTCACATACTTCACTGCTACCACACACAAACGGGGTTACAGGAAATCAGCTCCTTTCTTTCTTCTTGAACTTGACTGTTTCTCCATTTTATTTCCCTCTTGATGTAAGTATCTGTCTCTCAACGACAGCGTGTGTGTGTGTGTGTGTGTGTGTGTGCGTGAGATGATCTCATGTGAAGTGAAAGCAAGGGGGGGACTGCGACAAATTCTAATTCAGCCCCTGCAGCAGCCCTTCACTCTGATCGATCTCTTATCCCTCAGCTGCCTTATCTGTTGAATCACTTGTCTGAAGAGTCAAAATAAAGCTGCCTTAGCAACAGAGGATAATTAAGAGATTGGAAACGCAGAGAGATAAAAGAGAAGGCTTTATTATCAGTGGGAGAGGGAGAGGGCTTGTTAGGGCACAGGAGAGTGTTGATGTATACAGAGAGTCCCGTGTGGGTGTAAATCTGCAGGATGAATGTGTCCGTCAGTGTGTAGAATTTAAGTGAAAGTATAAATTGACTGTCTGGCGCATTAGGTTTATTTATGCATCTATTGCTGGGCTGCTAAAAGCATTTGTTGGACCCTGCTTTTTAATTCGGTCTCTTATCAGGCGTCAGGTTTCCATTCTTTCTCCTCAGAGGATAAAAATCTGATCTGAGTTTCAATACTGGGGATGTAAGATTGGAAATGTAGACTTATGTCAGATAAATATGACCCCAGGCTTGTTTTAGAAAGTTTTGTACTATGAGACTTAATATTTTACTTTCTCAAGACTTAAAACTACACAAAACATGGCTGGAGTCTCAAGTTTTGACCTGATATAATCCCTGAGGGGAAGTATTTGCAGAGAAAATATTACTGTTTAAACACAGCTCAACTCTTTTATTCAAAAAGCATCTTTCAAAGAATAGAAATATCATTATATCCGAGTCCCAATTTGTTCCTGAGCACTTTCTATTAAACCTGCATTTGAACTTCTGACTTTACAGAAATGAACACCGGTGAATCACGTCCAAGGTTTGAATTTAAACCTTTGCATTTCACCAAACAAGATTTTCTGTCAGTGTTATTTACTCCCAACAAACAAGTGTGCCAATCAGTGCTGACAACCAGAGGGCTTAACTGTGATGGTAGAGTGTGTGGGAGGTCCAAGTCCAATTTAAATGCATTGTTCACCTCTACAGTTTGAGGTCTCGTTTCAGTTTGTAGAGCCGGGGAATTAAGTACATTTCTAAAAAAAAACAACATTAATATTTGACTCCTGTCTTTCTATAACAAAGTTTTGAAAGCTTAAAACGTCAACCTGCCAGTGTTGCAAGAAGAAAGGTAGGTGACACCAGTGAAGTTCATCCTCTGAGGACCATGAATGTCGGAAAATAATTTTGGGATGATCCATTAAGTCATTGCTGGACTATTCAAAGGCATGAGTGAAAAATCTGAACTGCCAGAGCCTACAGAAAGAGTCTGATAGATGACCAACATTTTAAGGGGTCATCCTCAGGGGATCATTTTGGAGAAATCCCTGAAATACTTGTTGGGACATTTCAGAAAATGCCAAAATATATATGAACTCCTCGTCATTCAGGAGGAAAAGTCAGAAACTCATTTTTGCCATTTGGATTCATCCTCTGAGGAGCATGAATGTCTGTTTGAAGGTTTGTGCACCTCCATTTCAGTCATTATTAGGATATTCAAACGCATAAGTGAAGACTTTGAACAGCCTATGGAGACATGGAGACAGTCAGGGGACTGTCAATGTTTTGAGGGCTTATCCTCAGTGCACCATGAATATTTACAATATTGCAATCCACTCAGTGTTTGGTGAGGCATTTCAAATGCTTGAGAAACAGTCAATTGCTTGTCATGCAAGAGGAAAAAGTTAAGGAGGATCACTTCGGGTTCATCCCCTGAGGACTCTTAATATATCTGTACAACAGTTTGTTCAAATCCACGTAGTCATTGCATTCAGAAGAAAAAATTCAAACTGCAAACTGCAGGTGGCGCTACAGAAATAGTTAGGAGACTAGCAACGTTTCTGAGGTTTATCCTCAGGGCACCATGAATGAATTAACAAAATCTCATTGTAATATATCCAATATTTGGACATTCAAGCAGGGTTATCCTCAGAGGACTTTGAATATCTGTAGAATACTTTGTGCACATCCACAAAGTATTGTTGTGCTTTTTAACAGCAGTAGTAAGTAAGATCTTTGAACTGGAGGAGAGTTTACCGAAACAATACGAGGACATTGAAAGTTTCTAACGGTTCATCCTCAGGGTACCAAATATTGCAGCCCATTCGATATTTGGTGCAGCTTTCACACAGAAGCCAAAAAAGTAACCTCTTTTCATGCTAGAGGAAGAGTCAGAGAGTCACCAGGGTCATTAGGATGCATCCTCTGAGGAACATGAATGTCTGTACAACAGCTTGTTCCAATCTATTCAGTGGTTTTCAAATATTGCAGAGGATAAATGAAACATCTGGACTGCTGGTGGATCTATATAGAGAGTGAAAGTGTCTGGGGTTCATCCTCAGGACAACATGATTGTTTGCATTAAATATCACTGCAGTCTGTCCACTGTTAAGCGTGACATTACATAGGAAATAGTGCTCTTATAAATGGAGATTCCCATTCAAATAGCAGCCCCTGTTTGGGTTTTGAAGCACACTACAGTAAACACACTTGAGCAGAGAGCTCTTGATGTACTGTCACACCCTAACTGTACTCGCTCTCGTCTCAGACCTCAGCTCTGTGTGAGAAATGGAAGTGGACGCGACAAAAAAATTGCAGAGGACACGACCTCTGTGTGCTCACTGGTAGTTATAGCTCAGAGACGCATCACTGCACTACTATCGAGAAAATGACACTTCACTGTAAGAACCTCCAGAGACGTGCAGAGAGCTTTACATCTGGAGGGGAGATAGTGGGGATTTCTCCCTCAGTTATTCTGCGACAGGTTGAAATGAAGATTTGAAAGGTTTAAGATTACGAGCCGTTTCCTCAACACATGCGCTCGTGCCAAAAAACGCACACACCTCTTATTCCTCCTCCCTGACAGTAACGAGAGGGAGGCAGACATGTAGACAGTAGACTGTCCAGGCGTGACCTCTCAGCTCGGCCCGCCTCACCTCCTGATGTGAGAGAGGCTGACAGGCCGGCCCAGAGCAGGGAGACAGCCAGGCCACGGGGGCATTGTGGGAAGAGACCGGCTTCTACCTTATTGCTTTTACTCAGCCAACATGCTGAGCATGAGAAATAAAGCTGAACGATGAAATGCTGGGAATCTAAACAGACTATTTGTAGTTGTAGCTGTGCTCATTTTTCCTCATTGATTAAAGCTTTACTGTTTACAGCTTGCTCTCCTTTAACTAAGTCAGAGGGAGAATAAGCCTGAGCCATAAACACAATCCACAGCATCATGTAGTTTATCTCTACATCTTTATAAGGAGAGTTATCAGGTATTGGGGAGCATATGGGACTCAGTTTAGCATTTGTTGTTGGGCAGACATGGACTGTGACAGGTTTTTAGCCAAATAACAGCGATAAAAAGACTTCAAAGAAGACCTAAAAAGACATCAATTTATGATTTCCATGTGTCAAAAATGTCAGACCAGCTTCACTTTCTCATGTTCTCAGCAACGCATGTTTGTAAACATTTGTGGAACTAAAAATAAAGCTGCTTTTCACACCTGTAGCTTGTTTGATTTCTTCTTATGCAGATGATAAAATGATGTCAAAGCAGACACCGTCACTGGGCTGTCCTGACGTCATTTCATCACAAACTTCTTTTTCCCTCTGCGCAGGTAAACTTATGCTATGTGTATTGGTCGAAAGTTGCATTATGGGAAGCCGGCACCAACAAAACGAGTCGTGAGTTGACTTGGAGCAGCGATGGGGTCAAATGAAGGTCACGAACTTGTGAGTCAGCACATGATCCAGAGGGGGTTTCACCGCTCTGCTGGGAAGTGTTGCGCAAAGACCAAGAGACCCTGATTGCCGGATGTAAAGGTGGACGCTCCAGGGATGAGGTGGTTGAATTCCCCTGGATGAAAACAACGACTAAACTATTCAAACTAAACCAGCTGTTGAACCAGTAGAAGTTGCTATACCTAGCGGTAGCTCTTCTGCTGATGTTGATTTGGATAACAATGGTGAGTAGGGGTGTAATGAGGGGGTAGGATTAGATAAGTTTTAAACTTCTTCCTACTCCTTTTCGTACATGTAGAGTAAATTGTTTCACTGCTTGATATTGATTTTGTTTCTTTTGTAAAACTGTTTCTTTTTATTTTATGTTTGTATAACTCTTTCTTCTTTTCTGCTTTTTTTTTTAATTGTATTTTTTTTACTTTTACATGTTCGAAATAAAGTCATCAAATCAAAAAAATCAAATCAATGATTAATCCACTACATCGATGTATTGATTTATATTCCTATGATCCGATAAAATCAATCTGTGCTCGGCAAGTTGGCCTTCAGGACGACATATATCGATCTTACATCGTTTTAAAAGGTAATAAATCAATTTTATCTGTACTAGGAAATAACACATTGGATTTAAGCACGGCAGACTTTATATGGATGTGTTCTTTTTACAATGATGAAGACCTTAAACGTTAAACGTTAAACGTTACTCAATTCAGTCTGCCTGTCTGTGACGTCATCGCCACGCGCCAGCAGACAACAAAACACAGCATGGCGGACGGCAGAGGAGAAACCGGCGAGCGAGAAATTATCAAGCCACCATCACGGTCCAGCGTGTGGAAACACTTTGGCGTTTTGCAAAGACGGAGATGTTCTAAATAGGTCGCTAGTTGTTTGTAGGATATGTAAAGGTCAAGTAAAGTACCCCGGCAACACAATCTAGGACTGTCCAGTATCAAGGTATTTATTTCACAGTCACACTGGTTGAATTTTTGGCTAAAAAGTTACTGAATCGATTTCAAGTCACAGAATCGTTTCGGATCGTATCATTCTAAATGAACCAATATCGTCCTTTAATCGTATCGGCAACTAGAATCATGATCAAGCGGCAATCTTCGGTCTCAAACGATGAAGCCAATGCGGAAGTGTTATAAACTGCAATACATCGAGAATCCACTTGAGGCTGGCTGCAGAAACACTGGAAACAACATAGACCCTAATTCAAAATAAACATGTTTACAGCCTGGTTCAAAAAACAGCTTGGGTCTACGTAGCTAATCTCTCTATCGGCTCACACTGTAGGGGGTGAATTTTTTTATTTTTCTAACGTGACGGTTCAGAAGATATTAAGACTACGAGTTTTTGCCCAAATAAGGACATGACTGACTTGACTCCCAGTCGGGAACACATAGCTGTTGGCTAGGAGGCTCAAACTCCGCCCCTTTACGCCACACTATGCCTGGTTGAGTTCCGCATTTCCAATATGGCGGCCGCCGTCGATTGGCTTAAAAACAGCGTTCACGAACAGATGGGTGACGTCACTGATACTACGTCCATATTTTATACAGTGTATGATCGTGATGCGAATCGAATTGTTGTTAAAAAGAATCGTTACACCCCTAGTTCTGTGCAAGTATTCAAGTTTTGGAGAACATGTCGGCTCGCATTGAGGTGATAATTTTGCGTCACTTCTTGCGATGGAAGGAGACGGCGGTGAATCGTCCGTATTTATCTGTCAGTCCAATCACCTTTGTACCAAACTATGTCTATTTATTCACAACTCAAACCCTTATTAGAATCAAGAGATGTTTCATTAAATTGGTCATTTTAATATGGCTCTAAAGGGGGTTCATTTGCTTTTCGACCCAGCCCCTAGTGGACACTTGAGGAACTGCAATATTTAAAAACCTTACATGAAATTAAAATCAAACTTTTCACCAACATTAGTTCAGTTCAGTTTCCAAGCAACCCTCAAATAACACCCACACATTACAGTACTTCTCTTTATGTGACAGCCAAGAACAGCACAGCATGTTGCATCTCTACCTGGTTGTTACAGGTAATCTGAGTTTCATTCCAATTAGAAATATATAAAGGGAAGCAGTAACGACACTGTAGCTCTCTCAGAAATACACCGACTACTCCACCCTGCTCACCTCCACCCACAGCCTCCTGAGGTTTTATTACTCTGTAAGAAAGACACCCAAAGAAGTCATTTTTAGTTTATGTTTGCTGATGAAAGCTAAAGAAATGATTGCATATTTGAAATATTGAGTGCCACACTTCAAGAAGCTGAAAACCTTTTTTTTCTGCAAAGAAATGGCTCCTGGCGTTTCTCAGATTAAAAAGAAAAGCTGCAGCAGAAGTAAAAATGACGTACGACCGGCTGCTTCGTGCTCGGATCCCGAGGTGTTGCCGCCGCTAACACCTTTATCCCAGGTGTAATTCTGTTTCTGCCGGCGACCTCGGCCGGCTTGAGAAATGCTTGAATGGATGCAGCTCCTGTCGGGTGATTCATCGTTCGGCCTCAGAGGTAAAAGGGTTAACATTTCCTCTGCTGTGAAACTGAATTAGAGGGTTGAGTTTTCTTCAGCTTCCATCTTACTCCCACTTCTCATTATTTTCATTCATTCTACATTCGTCCAGCATAATCACATTCACACCGCACAGTGCGGCGGGGAGCCCTCCTCCTTTTTCTCCCTATACATTCCCTTCCTTTATAAGCCTTATAACCACTTGGCAAAATCCTGTTAGTATTCGTGCACAGGCCGCCCTCTGACTTCTGCATTTGTCATTTAGGGGATATAATTAGCTAATGCAGTGTGTTAGACTCAGGTCAGTTAGTCGGAGGCAGCTCTAGTCAAAAGATCCAACCAGCCCCTGAATCTCATTCAGACTGGATATTATTAACTTGGACAGATGTTGCTGCTGCTTCTGCTGCCTCCTTAAAACCTTTAAATAAATGAATGCACGCCGAGGAGCAACTGCTGTAAATGTTAAGAATAAATATAAGATGTGTTGGGAGTGTAAGGCTGAATGTTCTGTGCTCTTTATCTAATATTTATGCAGATTTTTTTTAAGGCAAAAAAAAGTCAAAAGCATCTTTATCTGCATCCTGTGTGCGGCTTTAACTGCTCACTGCTGCAGAGCCGGCATCAGCAGACTCAGCCTCATCCCACCAGTTACTTTATGATGAAATTACTGATGCAATAAAACTCAAATACAAACATAAAGGACATTATTCTTGCGTAATGATAATCAGATTTTTGTTAATGCTTTTGTTGCTTGTGGTGCACTTTGATAGGTTAGTTTAAACCGTTGCATTTAAACATACAACATAGAACAGTACAGTACTGAACAGTAATAAAACAGGTTCTTCTCATTGGCACTAAATCCACCCTCTCAAAAACAAATAACCTCTCCATCCTCATCGACAACTCCTCCGTCTCCCCCTCCCCCCATGTTAAGAGTCTGGGTGTCATCCTCGACAGTACACTGTCATTCCAGTCCCACATCACTAATGTCACTCGGTCAGCATACTTCCATCTCCGAAACATCTCTCGCCTGCGTCCGTCTCTCTCCCCCAAGAGTACATCCATTCTGGTTCACACCCTGATCACCTCCCGCCTGGATTACTGCAACTCCCTTCTTTTTGGTTTACCTGACAAATCCATCCATGAACTTCAACTGGTTCAAAACTCCACCGCCCACATCATCAGCAGAACCTCCTCCACCAGTCACATCACACCTGTCCTGCAGCAACTCCACTGGCTTCCCATCAAATACCGCATCATTTTCAAGATTCTGTTCCTCACCTATAAGGCCATCAACAACCTAGCTCCTCTGTACCTCATTGACCTCCTCCATACAAAAATACCCACCCTACCGTAGTCTCAGGTCCTCCTCTTCCACCCAACTCACCCTCCATCCTGCTCGCTTCACCACCATGGGGTTGAGAGCCTTCAGCCGCTTGCCCCCCCGCCTCTGGAACTCTCTCCCCCTGGACGTACAAAATTCCACCTCTCCCACCACCTTCAAAACCCGCCTCAAAACTCACCTTTTCCACCAAGCATGCGTACTCTAATCCGTCTCCTTGGGACTGGAATGACTTCCCCTCCCCCCCTTTCATTTTTCTAGTATTGTATTCTTTATTCTAATGTATGTATTTATTTACTGTTGAGTGTCGCTTTAATTATTGCTATGTTGTAAGGTGAACTTGGGTGTCCAGAAAGGTGCCTATAAATAAAATGAATTATTATTATAGAGTGAGTATATATATATATATATATATATATATATATAGGAGATCCTGTGTGTATCCATGGTAACATTGTTTACATACGAGATCAGCTGTTAGCAGCCCGTAGCTTGTTGATCCTAGACGACGCTAAACGATGCTAGGCCCGATGTTCCCTGCAAGCTGAGGGAAGGGACGGTGTCAACCTGTCCTTCCACCCACCTTTATGGGGACTGTGGGATCTGTCTATGATGAGGTGGATGAGCTAACCCAGCACCAGAGTTGCATCATGCTAACAGAGCTAACACCGGACACGAACGCCACATTTGAAGGATTTCACCTGCTGTGGGCGGACGGGATACAGGAGAGCAAGACTGAACTAACTGGGGAAGAAGACCAGCTCAGTCCTGGAGCCTGGACCCTGTGGAGGTGGTGGCTGACAGGAGAATTATGGCCAAGCTGTCATCTTTGATGAACATTTCTTTTCTATATAGATTCTTGTTAAATTCTTGTTTTGTACACCTTTTTGTTTGCTGCTGTAACTCCAGGAATTTCCCGTTGTGGGACGAATAAAAGAGTATCTTATCTTATCTTATAAAAACACCTTTCTAAAACAGCTGCTGGTCTAGGAGCGATGACAGGTGACAAATCCATTCTAGGAAACAAAAAAAGTTTGTGCGAATCTGTACCAATCTGAATAATGGACCACAAAACTTTTGTTATGGATAAGCAACAATGGAGCTTTACTGTATCGCAATTTGACACATTTCCAAATGCTAATCTCACTCATGATGCATGGGTGGTATGGCTGTCGAGCTACAGGTGGGCGGACCTTCCTGGTCACGTGACCAATCGACCAATGAGACGGTAACGCTGTGGTCTTGATTAGCTCAGGCAGACACCTGCTGGAGAGGCGAGAAGAAAAGAGACACCGTTGTCGGAAGACCTTATTGAGAAGTTCTCCCCTTCTCCCGTTGAGTTTTGTTGTGTGTTATATATTTCACCTTAAAAACAAACTGTCATCTGAAACCCTGAGGGGTAACAAGAAGGAAGCAGCGTGAGCTGGTCCCGGAGCTGTGCATGGTGTCCTGGAAAGAAGTCGCTACAGGCAAGGTCCGCCTTTTCCCTTTGCCTTTTGCCTTTTGCTCACAGCCATCTGATTCCTTCCTTTGTTATGGCACGGGCAGCCAACGCTTGGATGCCCTAGACCCAGCTTGTGCCAGGGTTGTGTTGCTGTAACATAAGTAAATCCAGTAAAGCTTCCTGTGCTGATTTGTATTCATTGTTCTCTTTTGTAAGTATTTTGTAAAATCACAGATGATTTTGTGGGGACTTGTTTTGGTTTTCAATTGTTTGTTGTTGTATTTCTGTTTAAACTTCTTTGCGGGAATAGTTATAAATGCAAATAGTTGTGTTTCATACTCTGTTAATTAGTATTTCATTTATTGACTCAATGTTGTTTGCTTTGTTTAAAACAATTTGGCTTCATAAAATCAAACCTCCGCCTCCCACAGCTGGAATCCCCTGGTGCCTCCTCTGAGAGCCGGCTTGATTATTTAGTCACTTTCACTACCTGTTGACCAGAATTCAGTGTCAAGAGTTACCTTTTCAGAGAGCTGCTCCACACACCATGGAGCTCTGCACTTGTAAACAAAGTTACATAACACATCAGGGAGCCAAAATCCTGCAGAGTGTTTTAGAAAAAATCTCTGAGCTCACTGGGTGAATAATTCAGAGCTGCTTCCATGAAGACGTGGAAACCGCTGCCCTCGTGTTACGTGTTCGCTGTCATGTTTCCTTGTGAAGGACAAGGGTACGCCGACCAACAGGGGGTTCAAAGAGAGATCCCACATGTCAGGGTTACTCTGAGATTTTTTGGCCGTGGAGCAAACAGACTTAATCAGTGTGATTTTGTTGGACGGCTGCCTGTGGAGGGTTAGCGGTCAAAGTCGTGAAGGCGGCTTCTGCTGAAAGATGCAAGAAATGTTTGAGAAGTGAAGTTTGTAGAAAGTGTGTTTGGACGCTGCGAGTCTCCCTGAACTTTCTGGGAGTATTTATTTGGTCGGTCATGCATTATTTAATCCAATCACTCCCAGAGAAAACGCACAGATAAGTGAATTTTTCATATGTTCGCTCCCTGTGGGCTCCACTTTGTGTTTGGAGAAATTTTGGTCCAAATTTAAGAGAATTATCGACACAGATTTTCAAGATTTAAAGTCTTTAGTGTCCTTATTGTCGGATATTGTGACTAAAGTGGTGATGGTAGTAACAGGGAGATTGTTTCTGCTTTGTAAATTTGGAAAATGAAGTTGTCAGCACTCACAAATAAGTGTGTGACACTTTGATGATGCACGGAGGCTTTTTCAGCGCCGAGCTGTCCTCAGCGTTTTTAAGACGTCTGTGGGCGGGACGCAAAATAATCAGCTGCCAGAAACCTGCTGGTGGTTACAAACCAGCTGCAGCTGATCACAAAAACTGAACCATCAGGAACAAAGCAGGAAGAAGAGAGCACATATACTGTGACCTTTCTACAGCTAGCAGGAGAGCGATGGATTTACACACTAACAAGATATTGTGTACAAAAGTAAACTCAACATGTCCGAACAAGAAAAACCTTTTCTTTGGGGCCTTTTACACCTGAATCATTTGTAGAAGTCTTTCTCTCTCTCTGTTTCCAACCCCAACACGGTCTCAGCAGATGTGTGTCTAACATGAGTCTGGTCCTGCTGGAGGTTTCTGCCTGTTAAAGGAAGTTTGTCCTTGCCACTGTAACTTGCTAAATGCTGCAAAGTGCTCTGCTCATGGTGGATTAAGATGAGATCAGACTGAGTCCTGTCTGTAAGATGGGACTGGATCTTATCCGGTCTTGATGTTGGGTCTTTGTTAATAATAGAACATAGAGTACGGTCTAGACCTGATGTGGGACAAAAACAAGCAAGCAGAGATAACTGCCTCGCTTCCAGTTGCACCCTGGAAAAGTAAGAAGGGAATCAACCCAGCAACCCTAACAGCTGTAAAAATGCTGCAATAGCTGCACAGTACTCGGTGAGCCAGTTAGCATTAAAATAATGTCATTTCTTGTAAGGGAATCGGGTATTTTAATTATGGATACTTGTATGTTTATATCCATAATTAATTTATGCAAAAGCCAAAGTGTTTCCACAGGCTGGACCGCAATGGTGGCTTGATAGCTTCTAGCTCGCCGGCTTCTCCTCAGCCATCTGCCTTGTTATGATTTGTTGTCTGCTGGCGTGTGGCGATGACGTCACAGACAGGCAGCCTGAATTGAGTAACGTTTAACTCCACCTCTGCTGGTTTCTAGATTACCCAGAAGTCCATTGGAGTCACGATTCTTCCAAGTATGGTGACCGCCATCTTTGGGCTTCAGAACGCCCCAGTTTTATACAGTCTATACAGTCTTGCAAGGCCTCACTCTGCTGCATATCTTGGGCTGTATACTCAGGCCCCATCTATAAGTTTGTGGATATTTTTGGAAACAGGTGTTTTGGCCTCCTCCACAAGTAAACTGAGCTTTGGGTCACTGAAACTGAGGTTTTTACAAACACCTTCCAAGGTGGAGAGTTTTAAAAACTCCAATATGTCAGATTTTTTCATGTGGAGAGCAAAATTGAAAAGTTTTGAGGACCTAAACTTGTGCATGGCCAAGATAGTTAGCTACCAGTTCGCCCATGTGTGCTTGGTACAGTTCTTTCTGATTGCAAAATCTGGAGACGTATACATTTATCACAGTCAATAGTTTTTAATCCACCAAAACTCCATACACAGTTTCTAAAACAGATTAAGAATGCTGCTCTTTTAAGAAGACGCTCAATACGTATGCACACAATGTTCTTCTATGGTGTTTGATGTGATGGACTGATTACATATTATCGCCACCTAGTGTCCAGGCATGCTCATGTAGGCGCTTTCTACTATTTCTGCACTATTGTGTTGACAGAGAAACATCCGAAGCTTCCTCTGGTGTAGACATGAATTTTTAGCTTTGAGGATACAGTTTCTGCTGTTTATAGCAAAGTTTGGTTGCCAATTTACAGACCAGGCTTTGGCCAAGACCGCAAGCCAGATCTGAAATAGCCAATACTTCTCATAGAGCCAACAACTATAATAACTTACATTAGCTAGAAGTTTAAAGTTTAAGTCAAAGCTGCTCCACAAAGTCCTTAACCTCATCATCCACCTCCTCAGCCTCTTGAAGGAACTCCTGTTTGATGTCTTTTAAAGACGTACTCCTACACATAAGCTGCAAAGTTTACACAGAGCAAAGGTTCCTCACTTCTCTGACAGACCCCACACCATGAGTTAGACTTTAAGTTCAAGCCTGAGAATCTGCACCTTTTCCTTTTGATCTGTGAGAGGAGCACACGTTGGCAGAGTGGTGATTACTCTGTGATAGAGAGCCTCTTCAATGATGAATAGCCCTGCTGCATTCATCATGCTAATTTCAGCCATCTGATGCTCGAGCGCCTGTTGTAGGGGCCAGACAGCAGGAGCCAGGAACCAAAATTTACTTTCTGACCCATCTGTCAGTATCAGATAAAGTCCAAATAAAGCATCCAGACAGGTTTGAAACCTGTAATTCAACCGGATCACACCACCTCTCACTGAAACAGGAATCAGTATGCTGTAATGGTCTAAAACATCAGGGGCAGATGTTTTAAAGGCGAAGTCATAATCTATCAGAAGTCCCAATATCGTCACAACATACACTCAGCCGGTCAAAGCACAGCAACACGGTGATTTCAACCTGGCAGTAATTCAGAAATAAATAACCCTCCAAACAGCCGGTGACCCCGTTTTATGTTCTCACCAAAGCCAATTTCTGCCTGCGTTTGGCGCTCAGTGGGCAATAATTTCGAACGGTGGCCAGAGCTCAGTGTTGCTGGAGGATCAAAGCCTCAAATCCCTCCTGGAAGAGACATTAAAGCAAACACATGAAACACTCCAGCAGCAGCAGTCAAAGCAGCTAATGGGAATCCTGACCGGGGAGATCTGACAGGAAAAAAGAGAGAAACTAAGACTTGAAACAAGATAATCAACAAGCAGTTTGTCTGTACGCTGCTATTTGATCAAAAGGAGCTTTACTGTATGGGTCTAACAGGAATTCCTCTATAAACAACTATGTTAATGGGTACCAAGTAAGATGAGGAAACAAAAAGTTTGGGAAATTGTTTTGAGGTTTAAGGAAACTTAAAGGCATTTCTTTAAGAAAAATATGTTCCACTTAAACCCAAAGTTAATATTCATACATTAGATCTATGAAGTAGGAGCATATGTCTGATTTTGTGGCAGTATGTTAGCAGTTTTGGCATTCCTTAACATTTCACTGACTAAAAACTCCTATTATTTAAAACAGAATATTTCAGCCTTTATTGTAGAAATATATTCAAAAAATGTCGCTAAACCTCCATAAAACCATGCAAATAAAAAGTGTTACAAATTAACTTTGGTCCCACATGACTTTTAAGGAAATGATGCTTCTTCTAGCCATTTTAAAATTACAATAAAATATGTATGTTATTTAGGATTAGCCTGTTGGTTCATGTATGCAGCTGTGAGCAGCATTTTAGCACCTCAGAACAACGGGGGTCTCCGGTCTCTAGCACCGTTATTTTGGGGGTCACGGACTAAAACATTTGGGAACCCCTGATGTAGTATCCTACACAGGTTTACAATGTTTACAGTAGCTGATATTCAAGAGTTTCAAATATAGTTCTTCATAAAACATGAAGGAGACAGTGAATTTCCCCCACGGCTAAAACACAGGCCTGCATGCTAGCAGGCTTTTAAAGCTTTATCAACCTAATGTTAAAAAATTGTAAAAAAAAATCCCAACAAAGCGAGTTACAACAGTTTACAATGGTCATAGTAGTTGTTCTTCATAAAACTTGAAGGCAAGAGTCAATTTCCCCCACGGCTAAAACTCATGCTAGCAGGCTTTTTGAGATTAAGCTACCTAGCTTATAAAGCTAGTGTTAAAAAAGCTGGTTAAAAACTCATATTGCAGCATGTTACACAGGTTCACATTGAAATTTAGCTGATTTTCAAGTTAATAATGTTTAGTTCTTCTAAAGTGTTCTTCATGTAACTTGAAGGAGAGATTCAATTTCGCCCCAGCTAGAATGCAGACTCATGCTAGCAGGCTTTTTGAGCTTTGCTACCTAGCATGTTACACAGGTTTACATTGATAGTGTAGCCGATTTTCAAGTTAATAATGTTTTTTACTTAATTTAAAATAAAGGTAGAGAAGTGTTATTTGTAAAAGTAGAAGGGGAATCTCAATTTACCCCACAGTTAAAATGCTGAATCATGATAGCAATCTTTTTGACGTTAGCTACCTAGTTTACCAAGCTAATGTTAAAAAACTGGTTAAAACAATCTTAACACAGCATGTTACACACGTTTTATTTGATCATAGTAGCTGATTTTTAAGAATTACTTGTCCATGTTCAAAATTTGGATTGCAAATTAGTAAAACTAGTGAGCGAGTGTTGATTTTCCCAAATGCTGACTCATGCTAGCACGCTTAAGCTACCAAGCCTATCTAGTTAGTGTCAAACAGCTTGTTATAGAAACTCTAACTCCAGTTACTTTTCAGGGTTTAAAATTATGAACACTAGCTTTAAACTTGGACCAAGCTACATAGTGATGCATGTTTAGCTTACAGAGCGAAGCTAAAGCTAACCATGCCAGCCAGTGTAGTAGAGATGGAAATCATTATTCTGTATCACTGTCTAATCGGAAATTATGATTATTTTAAGGGAAATTAAAGCAAAGACTGTAATTTGATTATAAAATAGCTTGTTTGGATGGTTAGCTTACACTGCCCACCTGGTGAAGCATGACAGATGTGTGCTTTGTTGTAGCAACAAGAGGCTATTTCCACTTTCATCATCAAGCAATCAAGAGAAAAAGGCTTTTAGGATAAAAACTAATCAGTGTTTTGGGCCAAATGTAGCTCATGAGTTTGGCTGCGACTGCCTGAGTGAGGAAGCCCAAAAAGTCCAGAGACAAAAAGGACAATGTGACTAATTTTGAGGATAGTAGCATCCATGATTTGGCTACCATGTGCATTACAGCTCATGGTAGAGCACAAAACCAAACATTTTTAAGTTTTAGAGAAACTGAACTTCCAAGTGAATTATTAGACATGTATTAAAGTAGAAAACATCACATTTGCTGCACAGAAACAGAATGCTTTTGCACTGCACTGAGTCTGAACCCTCTCTGTTGCAGAGTTCAGAAAAAAGTTCCAAAAAAACAGCATCTGGACGACTTGCACTCCAACAGAGAAATATAAATGCAGAAAGAGAAAGCCTTGTATCAAAGCTGACCTGCAGAGCAGCCCGAGCACTTAATGGTATGATAAGGCAGAACTAAAATGCACAGCCAGCTGTTTCCAAGCTTCTTCAGATGTGCTCCTCGGACCGCAGGTCACTGTGAAATCTTTGATTTGGAAAGCTGGAGACAGAGCCGGCTGAAATATCAGACTTCTTTTTTCAACACATTCAGAAAACTTCATGTTCAGGTATTCATCTGATGCAGCGTGCAGAGATACAATCTGTTAAATATTGTACGACAGCTTGACAAACAAGGCTGAAAGATAAAAGACAGATATAATAATGAAGTGCAGGGATAAAGAGGGGGGTTTGAGAGGATGCAGCTGCTTTAATAAACAATTTAGAGCAGAAAGTAAGGCGCGCTTCACTGACGCATGAATTTAGATAACAAACCACCTGAGAGAGAAAAAACAACGGCCATCTAGAAGCAGAAAGAAGCATCCCGTTAATGAGATATCACACTTCTCTTAACTGTTAAAAAGAAGCGAACAAAACAAAGAAAATCATCAGCTGCAGCCCAGTAATGAGATGTCACAAACACCAAATTGTTCAGAGGGAAACAACAAGAGAAAAAGGATTTTCTCTGTGTTTCCTCTAATCAGTTACACAACATACCAACAAAATAATGTTTGCTTTCTGTGCTGCCAACCTCAGAGCGGGGGAATAAAGCCAGCACGTCCACTGGCAGCTTCCGCACTTGGAAAATGTACAGATTCCCATTTCACAACTTGTTAGTCTGCGGTAAATTGTTTTCATGCTTGGCGGGCGGCCTGAACCATTACACCGCCAGTAAAGTGGGAGAATGCACTCAGACCGGAGTCAGTGAAACAGAGAGAGAGAGAGAGAGAGAGGGGCTTACCTGTGGTGGACAGCCGGGGAGAGATCAGGTGCAGCAGCATGGAAAAGAAGGAGAGAGAGAATGATGTTAGCTTGGATTACACTCTCAAATCCACACACACGGAGACATCATTGGGATTCAGATCACGACTGTAATTAAGGATCTCTTGGAATCAATACGAATGATTGACACATCTTGCAATATTGCATACTAGCTTAGCTGTTAGCTTGTGTTTTCAGCTAAATTCACCCTTCGATTGTTCCAGCTGAATGCATATAAATGGGCTTGGAGGTTAATTATCTGCTCAATGATACCCTGAGTGCTAGGGGATGAGTAATAGCTTGGTTTCTATTTTAAGTCCCCTGAGGAAACTATTACTGTTCATAAAGCCAACAAAGAAAACCCCGAACCATTTCCAAGTCCTCCACTCCTCTCATTTCAGGTGTAAAGGGTTTAAAGACAGGCGGGCATTAAGGGTGATTACAAGAGGAAGACCGATATCTCATCAACAGACGATAATTACAAAGCAGGTTGGACTATATCGTGTTGCAGTTTTGTGTTTGATAAATGCAAAACAACTCAGAAATGTCATCTCCAGGCTCCCGTAGACCCTGAAGGTTCCTCATTCTGTTGAATAAGCTGAATTATTGTGCAGTAAAAAGCCAGAAGTCCTCAGAGGGCAGCTTCATTTAGTCGTTACAGTGAAGACGCATCAATCTGAACTCCATTTTCCCAAGACACTCCACATCATGGAGTGTGAAAGTGTGTGAAAGTGCACTCCTGACCTTGGACTCTGTATTTCATCCAAAGGAAAATTACTTATTAGCTTATTTAGAGGGCGTTCGGCCTCCCTGGAGGTTTCCACAGGAGATGATAGTGTTTGCTTGAAGTAGCTTTATACATGCATGTTTATTAAACAGTGGAGAGAGATGTGGATAAAAGTCAAGGAAAGGGTCTTAATATAACAGTTAGTTTTCTTATTAAAAAAAAAACAGGAAGTTAAAATGTTGGACATCAAAGCTTAATGTGTGCAAAGTTTTAAATTGTGAAGTAAACATGTGTTGGAGTAACCCCAGCATGAGAAGCTAAGGCTGCTCTGACACGACACGAGAATTCAGCGAGATCAACATGAGATCTGCTCAAGCTGTGACATCACAAGTTGGTGAATCTCCTTATAAGGGCATTTGTCATTTAAAAGAGAGAAACACAACCTCAATGCCACACACAGCCACATCTGAAGACCAAGGATGTCAAAGGTAGTCCCATTTCGAAGACTGGGACCTACAAATGTGTCCTATGATGCCATTCATACATATTCCATTATTATTGATGCACAGACAGGCGAATAATACACTGTTGAATAATGGTTTTTGACTTCCACTCAATTGCGAGATGTACGAATGTTATGAAAGACAAACATATTAAAACGTGAAACTATCTTAGAAATATTGGTAGTGGTGTTAAAGTGACATGATGCTAATTATACTAAGTAGTTAGCTAGCTACCTACACATGGCGCTAATGGTTAGTGACGTAAACAGGTAGTCTTCTGTAGACCAGACCGTCTAAATTCAGTTTGACATGACCGTCTACACAGGCTTTGAAGGCTGCAGCCTCTGGATTGGGACACAGCTTTTGTGGCATTGCAACAGTGAGGGAGGCTTCTAGAAAGCTGGGTTCTATAATGTTGTGGAGGGAGGAGGCTGCTTAAAGAGACAGTAACTGTAACAGAGGCTGAAATGAGGGTTTTCAAAGACAGCAATCTGATATCAGTAAAGGATTATTTAAACTATGAGTCATGTTAAGCTAAGTGCTAAGCTACCAGGGGGACAATATAAAGCCTGTAAATGTGCAAAATACCCTCTTTAACTGTATTTAAAAAAGTAATCTCAATTGACACAAGGTCGCATGGACCTGGAGTCTGATTCTGCTGCAGAAATACTGTCCTTTTATTTATTGACTTAAAAGTTGTCAAATTGTGTTTATAGGAGTATAAAGATAATGGAGTCAGCCTTTAAATTATACACAAGGTTATATTTTTAAAACCTTATAATGTTGCTATGTAGAATTAGCAGCTACAGCTCTGAATGGATGTGATTGTGAATAATAAGAAGGATATCACTCGTTTTTTACTTCCGCATACCAAATCTGCATATGTCTCTTTAAGAAAGAACCAAACACTAAGCTGTTGTTTATTTTACAGGTGTGGGTCTACAGCATTATAATAACATGTTTGAATGGGCTGATAAAGACACACGTCAGCTCTGTTCTTAAGCTTGTTTGCTGAGCCTGAAATGGATTACATGCATCCCTTGGATGTCCAAGGCTACACGGAGCGCTGTATGGGCAGAAGCGGCACCGAGGGCAATCATCCCTCCATCAACTCTCCGCCTTATGTAACTCGCCGCCCACTGAAATGAAAGGACGCCTGCTTGTCAATCAAGTGGTCAGATGATGTGGGGGAGGAAAAGAGAGAATGTGCTACAGAGACAGAAACACGGTGGACGTTCATTAACACTCCTTGTTCTGACACATTTTACAGCAACATCATTATTCAGGAGAATCAAAGAGAAGAGTTAAATAACACAGCGTGAAAGAGGACTTTAAATAACCGCATCACAGAGACCCCACTCTCCAAGAAAGGTTTTAGATTGAAGTTTCAAAAAGGTCAGAGAGCTTCACGATGTACCTCATTGTTAATTTTGCAATCATCGAATCCTTAATCGTGTGCCTGCTCAACCTGCAGAGAGGCAGAGATCAGACATCTGAGCTCATCAGTGCAGCTTAAAATAACTTTTTCACATCGTTATGAACTGACCTTTCATTTTCCCAAGACGTCTCTCTACCTCTGTGAGCTCCAGGAAGGTACATATGACTTTTACCGCTCGTTAAACTCTCTTAAGAACACAAAATGTGATCGTTCTCGCTCGTTTTATTCGACAAACGGAGGAGTCGTGATACCTTCGTGGTGTTTTCACCTTTTCTAAGCGTGTTTCTCTCTAAGGTTTGACTCTGATCAGTTTTCATGACTAGGAACAGATAATCAAGATGTTTACTGGCGTCCTCTCTGAACCAAACATGCCTTTAAATACAGACCAGTTGAACATACTGATATTTTTAGGATATGGGACAAACCCACTTGGGTTACATTCAGACTGGTGTCCTAAATTCAGTTTCTGGCACATCCAGATTGATCTGATTAATCAATGTTTTTCACCCGAAAAGTGTGACACGCGTTGGTGTGGCGATGAAAGTATTTTTAACATCATTAATTAATCATAAAATAAACCTCCTGCAAACACAGACCTTCTTCACCATCACTTCCAAGGCTGTGTTGTGATGCATGATGGGATAAAAACACACTCCGTCCTGAATATCAAACTTTGAGAAGCATCCTGGATTCAAAAACAATCTAAACAAAAGCACACACAGATTTTTTGAGCCTAGAGTATAAATGGCACAATCAATCTAGCTCACTGGATTTTCGGCACGCTACCAGTCAGCAAATGGGAGCAAAATTAATGAAAATTCAGTGTCATTGATCAAACCACCAAACGATCTAAACTGTGCTACTCTGCAGGAAGTAAGAGCCAGATAACACGGGAACAAAGAGAGGCTTAGTTCAAGCTTTGTGGCAATGATTGTAAATTAAAGCTCCTGTGTAGTTTCTTCTGTTTGTGTCGAGTTTGGCGCCCCCTCTGGACAAAGTATTTCCTCCTACATCTTTTTAGACCATCAGTGACGTCCATCTGTGCGTCTTGACACATTTCCACACAATTAAAGCAGAAATGCACGCAAAATTAGGCCGACGAACTAACTAACATGACGAAAAGACGAATGTTTGAGAGGGAGAAAGTTCCAATGATCAATCTTTATTCATAAAGCGCCAAATCCCAACAAACATTATCTGAAGACTCTTTCCAAACAGAGCAGGTCTAGACCGTACTCTATGTTCTATTATTAACAAAGACCCAACATCAAGACAGGATCAGATCCAGTCCCATCTTACAGACAGGACTCAGTCTGATCTCATCTTAATCCACCATGAGCAGAGCACTTTGCAGCATTTAGCAAGTTACAGTGGCAAGGACAAACTTCCTTTAACAGGCAGAAACCTCCAGCAGCACCAGACTCATGTTAGACACACATCTACTGAGACTGTGCTGGGGTTGGAAAGAGGGATAGAAGGATGTGAAGAGATCCATCTCCCCACTATCATCTCTCTCTCTCTCTTCATCTCCCTCTATCCCTCTCTCCAACACGGTCTCAGCTGATGTGTGTCTAACATGAGTCTGGTCCTGCTGGAGGTTTCTGCCTGTTAAAAGAAGTTTGTCTTTGCCACTGTAACTTGCTCAATGAACTTTTTGATAAAGTTAGAGCTGTCTCAGGATTGGACCAGCTCTTAATTATGCTGCTATAGGCTTAGACTGCAGGGGGAACTGACACACTGGGATCCTTTTTTTCCCTCTCTCTCCTCTCTCTGCCTGTCACTCACTTTAACTCTTCCTCTCCCATTAAAGTTACTAACCACAGACCTTCCTTGAGTCCCTGAGCTCCCTTGTCCCATAGGTTCCTGTGCCAGACTCCAGCTGCTGCAACCACTACTATCCGTTTCACCACTATCATCTCTCTCTTCATCTCCCTCTATCCCTCTCTCCATCATGGTCTCAGCAGATGTGTGTCGAACATGAGTCTGGTCCTGCTGGAGGTTTCTGCCTGTTAAAGGAAGTTTGTCCTTGCCACTGTAACTTGCTAAATGCTGCAAAGTGCTCTGCTCATGGTGGATTAAGATGAGATCAGACTGAGTCCTGTCTGTAAGATGGGACTGGATCTGATCCAGTCTTGATGTTGGGTCTTTGTTAATAATAGAACATAGAGTACGGTCTAGACCTGCTCTGTTTCGAAAGAGTCTGAGGAGAACATTTGCTGTGATTTGGTGCTAGCTTTTATTTAACTCAACTGATGCCTCCAGAGAAATATGTCTGTCCAGAAAAGTGAGGCCAAAACACCTAGAACGCCTCCCACTGACTTGCTGCAGTAAAGGTCATAAGCCCCGCCTCCTCCATGTTAACAGATGGGACATGGGTCAGACTACCAAATCAAAATACACAACTAAATGTGTCTCACAGACGCAGGTTTTTGTCATCGTGGTTGGTTCTTGTCACGCTGTGTTCAGTTCTCTGAGACTTTAAATGTTAATAAGTGATATAAATCTTTACAAAGGGAACACTTCGCTCTGATTGACAGCTCTGTTGACAAATGCGGCTCCTCTGGCGTGTTGTACCGGATTAACAGAGTGGAGGAGGAAGACGTTCTACATCTCTATTTACTTTAAGAGCTCCTGAATTGTTGAATGTTTGACCGCCAGAAGAACTTTTAACTCTGACAAAAAGTCCCACGGAGATGTTTATCCGTTCACCTCTGTAATATTCATCAGCCCTGCATGTTAATGAGAAGTTTGACTGAAAAGGGTAAAGAGAGCACACTGCTAAGGAATGGATGGAGGGAAAAAAAAAGAGAGAGACTGTCAGTTTGTCCGTGTTGGGCCTTGGATTGCGCGGTGCGGCAAAGCTGATGCGAACAGACGTTAACCTGGATGTCAGATTGTCAGAGTGAAGCTCGAAGAAAATCCCTCCCGCTATGTTCCTGGGTCCAATTATCTCCGAGAAAAAATGACATTTACTCGACTCCCCACGGATGCAGAAAGTACCCAAGGAGACAGGCCTGAGAGGAGACATGAATACTAAGTACAAATGGAAACACAGAGGAAGCACCTTAATAAATCAGCCGAAGGTCAAAGATGTGCTTGTAGAAAATGTGGTTTAGGAGGTTAGCTGAGCCGAGACATGACACGGGGGACGGAGCTAAACTCGTAGAACCCGGTCGGCATGCGTGGAGCCAGGAGGCAGGAGGTTACACCTGTCCGCTGAAGAGCTTCAGTTCAATCGAGCAAATGAGGTGTAAAATACTTTTCTCTCTCCGGCATAATACAGAGGAAACCGAGCTGGAGAGAATGATGGGATGTTTAAGGTTTGAAGAGGAGAACAGAAGGGACCGGACACTTCAGCAGCTTTGAGTTAGCTCTGTTTGAACACGTCCGGAAGTTAGATTTGAGTTTATACAAAAGTTTGTTCAATGAAGTGAGACTTTAACATCGAGGTAATCTATGAGTCAGACACAAGAGACAAGAAGAAGAAGAGATAGAAACCTTGAAGGAATTTTAACCACTTTAAAATACTTTCAGAGGCTTTTACATCCTTTCATTTTTGGTCTTTTCTGTCTCTGATCCGTCACAGCACTGGATCTGATAGGTTTCTATTCTAGTCAGTGTGTTAACTTCCACTGGATCCACTCCGTCTCTAATCCGGCAGATCAGAGCCCTCCGGATCAGATACACAAGACTTCTATTGTTCCTGGATGCCGGAGCACGACGCATCAATCTCAACAGAGCAGATGGAGCGGAACAGGAAGTCAGGTTTCACCAAAACAAAATGAAAACATCCGGTTAACTTTCAGAATAAAACACTCGGTGTTATCACCAGATCGTATTTCACTTAACTACAACAACAAACCGTCATGATGAGCAGAGCCAGGCCTGGAGTCAACAGGTCAGAGGTTTTCAGAGGACCAGAAAGACAACATGGATGAGGAGAGGAGGAGGAGGAGAATCCTTGATTCAGTGATTACCACAGAGAAACCTCGGTCACATGACTCCAGCTGTCCGGCGGTCCAGCTCCATGAGAGAGCACGGAGCCAGACCGCAGCAGATCGGAGATGGACCGGACACGGATCAGATGGAAGTCCCTGATCTGATAGGTTTCTATTCTAGACAATGTGTTAACTTCCACTGGATCTGCTCCGTGGCGTTCCGGCTGTGTAAATGCAACTGGTGGGTATTGACAGATGAGAGAACATGGAGCCGGACTAGCAGACGGACCAGACATGGATCTTATGGAGGTACCGGGTAAGCGTGCACTCCATGTACAGAAGAGATAGTCTTTGTTGCAGTGGTTGCAAGCACAACTCCCGGTCTTGACCATTGCTGCATGTCTACCTCCACTCTCTACTCCCCACTTTTCTTGTCTTTCTCCATCTTTCATATCATATAAAGGCAAAAATGCCCAAAAACATGACTTTAAAAAAACAAAAAAAACTTCTTACATCCTTAAATTGTTGGTCTTGTCTCTTAAAATTAAGAAAATAAAAGCACCAGTCAAGTTTTAAGTCGTCTCTGTGGCGTTTGAATTTGACTCTACGTTACAGAAATGACAAAAACAAAGCTTGAGTCTATTTCTATCCCTGAATTGTCTTTGAAGATGGATTTAAAGCGATTAAAGAAAGAAACAAACACAAGTTAAACCACCTCGTATAAACATTTCAAACACCTCACAGCTACGTATGAACCCTGAGGTGAGTTATCTCATATTTAAAGATCAATGAATACATCTGTTGGTTCTTTCTCAGCCTCCTGAGGGTAGCAACGCGCTCTGCTGACGTCACATGTGCACTCCCACCACCTGTTTCCTGCTTTTGGATGCTTATCATGTAACTGGCGAAGGGAGCTTTATCTGTCGCCAAATGCTCCCTCCACTGCCTCTCCCTCTCTCCATCTCTTTCTGATGTGATTCTTTAATAAAGGCCAACAAAATATCACAACATGACTGAGCAATTTGTGATAAAGAGCGGCTGTGAAGGCAGATACAAAGCTGAATTCGTCGTCCTCTTGATTAAACCGAAGCCTCCTGAGTTGACTAACAAGCATCAGATCTGCTGCCAGAGCGTCCTCACTGTACTGCAGGTAGTGTGTGTGTGTATGTGTGTGTGTGTGTGTGTGTGTGTGTGTATGTGTCTGGGTCTCCCCTGTGGCTTTGTGTGTTCCTTTTTAACACTAAGGGAACGACAGTCTGACCTTAACAGACCCTACAGGCTGACAGGATGATTTAACTACGTTGCTGAAAAGTGAGTTTGGCAGCTTTTAGCCTAAAATATCTCCAGAGATCGAGTCCAAAATTTCCTCTCTGAGTCGTGGCGTTGGTACATCGAGGACAGATCAGTGCATTTCATTCAATCACTCATTTTGTATCAAGTTCTTTCATGTGTGCAGGTTTTCTAAAACACTTATCCTTCAGATTTCAGACACAACGTGCATGAAAAGAAATCCTTTATGATGCATTTTAAAGACTTTAGAAAATCGTTCACACAAGGAATAGTGAAATCAAACGAAGATGATTTGTTGTAAAGAGAAAAACAGATATTGGATTTTTGGAGGAGATCTTTTCTTTAAAGAAATGCTGCTTTTAAATTCTTTTTGGAGGATGATTTTTCTTATTGCTGTGAGCACTCAAAGTGAAACCATCACATCCATTTTCTGAATGGAGAGTCGATACGGTCAAATAAATCTTAAACTATCTGCCTGGTTTTCAAACAGCGACATTTTTAACTTTGAGCTCTACAGGAATTAAATTATGAGGCTGACTGATTATTGTCCTGACAGAAAGTGGATTTATAAAGTAGAGTGGTTTGTCTTTACTTTATAAATCCATTGCTAATTAATCGATCCGATTTATCCCATTTTACAATAATCGATGTCGGCACTCTTGAAGCTGATTTGAGAAACAGTTCCTGACCTGTGTTTTATAAATTCTGTTACAATGTTAAGAAAAAATGTAGTGTAGTATTGCTTTTATTGGAAATATCAGTCTTTATTTATCTATATATTTGTTGCATATCACAAAGTCTTTTCCTATTTCACGAGTTGAAAATGCATCTAAACATGTTACTAGCTAAGATAACCATGCATGCGTGATATCGGCTTTATATATCCAAACCATAGACTGTATAAGACATGGACGTAGTATCCGTGATGTCACCCATCTGTTTCAGAAGCGCTGTTTTGAGGCCAATCGTTGGTGGCAGCCATATTGGAAATGCTGAACTCGACCTAACAGCTGTCGAGCGATTGTGACGTATAGAGGCGGGCTTTGAGCCTCCTCGCCAACAGCTACAGTGTTCCCGCCTGTCAGTCAAGTCAGCTGTGCCTCTAATGATGGAAGTGTGTGCTGATAGAGAAATGAGCTATCCAGACTACACTCCTTTTTTGTTCCAGGCTGTAAACATGTTTATTTCTGCTGTAAAGATCGGCTTCTTTGAATGGGTGTGTATGTGGTTTCCGGTACTTCCGGAACCAGCCTCAAGTGGACACTTGATGAACTGCAGCTTTTAACACTTCCGCATTGGCTTTAATTCTCGTGGCTGGAGGTTGCCACTTGATCCAAACTGTTTGCTACAAACATCAGCATCAGCTGTTAAGTACACTGATATAAGGTGACTATATTCTCCTATCTCACCCCCTATCACTTACTTTAACCCAACCCAGGCCCAACTGTCGTGAACTCTGTAGGATGCTCGTAACGAACTCAAATGAGATATTGGCTTCGTTTACATGAGACTTTTAATTCCTCTTTAATTCAGAATTAAAATTAAATCCTCTGTAAAAAGATTAAAAATGACCATGTAAAAACCTAATTCCAAATGAAAATGATCATTCCAAATTAAACTTAAATCCGAAGTAAGTGTCTGGTTTATTCTGATTTTAAATCCGAATTGAATAATTCCTCGATCATGTATACGTTCATTCCGCTTTAAATTAATTCCGGTCGTTCTGCGCATGCTCGTCCTGTCACGATGACGCACATATTCCAGGATGGCCGCCTGAAGCAAGCGTTGGACTCGAGCTGAGACTATTTATTTATTATTCCTTGCTTCGCACTTTCATCCACTGCTGTCTGGCCTTGGGAGCGGGGTGTGGCAGTGGGCTGAGGTAGAGCAGCCGTTGCACTAACTGTTGGCTTTGATTCGCCAAAGTCCGGTCTTCCTCCTCCCTCCTCCTGTCCTCTCTCTCTCTTCTCCTCCTCAGCTGACGAAAGTGAAGCGGTATGTTTGTGTCCAGCTGCTTATTCAAAACTATAATCAAAATCAAAGCGAAAATTTTACTTATTGTGTGGTCTTCCATGTTGTAACTGAAAATAAAAGAAGCAGGAACTGGAGTCTGTTTTCTTTCAGTAGATGTAAATACGTCACGTCCGCCCCTGTCCAATCAGAACCCTTCCCAACCCCCAGACCTTAAGGGGAATTGAATAAAGACGATTAAACGTGTTTTCCATGTAAACCTCAATTCGGAATTACTATTTCCATGTAAACACGAAGGAGAATACTTTAATTCTGAACGAAAAAACATCATGTAACCGTGGCCAATGTGGTCTGTGGAGGAGTTCTGGTTTACGTCACCAAATGTTCCCGCCACTCCTGTCGTCTAGCAATTTCGGAAGCTACACCAAATAACTTACAACACGAAAAAGTTTCACGGTCCCATTTGTTCGTTTAACTTTTGTAACTCGTTTGAATCTGCGTCCAGGAAAGATGCACCTGATGCCTTCCTGTCACAGAGAAAGCAGGATGCATTTGTCGGCTGCATTTCAAGAGGCTTTTGAAATGCGACAGCCAACACCATTTCAACATGATGCAACTGGTCTTGAAATGCGCTTTGGGGGCTCTGGTGGTCTAGCGGTCTAAGCGCCCCACATACAGAGGCTACAGTCCTCGTCGCAGGGGTCGCCGGTTCAATTCCCGGACGGTTGACCATTTCCTGCATGTCTTCCCCCGCTCTCTACTCCCCACATTTCCTGTCTCTCTTCAGCTGTCCTAACAAATAAAGGCAAAAAGGCAAAAAAATATAACTTTAAAAAAAATAAGAAATAAACATGTGCTTTGAGAGAGCTAATATATTCTGTTTTTTACACACAGCTTGGAGGTTTCAACACTGTTTTATGAGCCGTCCTTGTCTGTTTATCAGTTTATATTCTCTAGGATTAAATGTAACACCATGAGATGTGAAATAAACATGACAGAACTTGTGGTTTAGCCATGTTCAAAGCAAAAAATATGTGGTTTCAAAGAACTGGAATATCAACAACTACAGCATCGACCCATTCCTTGCACGACCACATTCATCCCTTTACCTTCCTTTGTGATGAAACTAAAGCCCCGTCAGGTGAAAAACACTCCCTCTGCAGATATCTACTGTGAGCAGGACAGGCACAGCCAACCGGAGGCCATGCTGCTCTTCCTGTGTGACTGTAACTGAGCTTGTTAGCTGGAGTTCACAGAGATGAAGAGCTGCTGCCTCACTGTGAGGCTGGCTGTGACACCACAAACGCAGCGCTGTCTTTTGAACCGGCCTCACGCTCCGCTGAGCTCCGACTGCAGAGAGAGACGGCCTACCGGAGAGTTGGACAACAGAGACCGCAGAGAAGACAAACTAGAGAGAAAGCTGAGGATTCGTTGGCAGAAACTCCAGACTTACAGTATTTCTCACTGTTAGGACAGTTTACCATCAGATAGAGAAGAAGTACAAGGCAAATATACAAAGGATGTCTTTTTCTCAGCATAAAATATTAATTCTTATTATTTAAACAACCATCAAACTTTGAGAAATCTTTACTTTTGCTCAAGGTTAGTGTTTGTTTCATTTAGTTATGAAAATACCACAGCATCGATGGAAGATTGAGGGAGGATATCAGCTAACATCAGCTGTTAACATTAGCTAACGTGAATTCAGGCTCCTATACAGCTGACAGTTCTCTTGAGCTAATGTGACTGGACTCTATTTAATCTAACTTTCACATAAGCTAGCATGAGTAGAGGTAATTTTACTGGGATAAAATGATACAACTTGACTAAAGGCAATGAAAGAGGCTATCTCAGTTAACTGTTTACTTTAGCTAACGTGACTTGAGGCTATGCCAGTAAACTACTTTTGTAAGCTAACGTGACTTGAGGCTATGTCAGTAGGGATAAAATGATATAACTTGACTAAAGGCAAAGAAACAGGCTATTTTGGTTAACTGTTTAGCTAACGTGCCTTCAGGACATGTTAATTAACGTCTTTTGGAAGCTAACGTGACTTGAGGCTATGCCAGTAAACTATTTTGTTAAGCTAACGTGACTCAAGGCTATCTCATTAAAATATTTTGGTAAGCAAAGGTTACTTGAGGCTATGCCATTAAAAAAAGCTAACGTGACTTTAAGCTATGCCAGTGAACCATTTTGGTAAGCTAACTTGACTTAACCCTAAGTCAGTAATGTAGTTTTGAAAGCTAACGTCTCTGGAAACTACTTTTGTAAGCTAATGTGACTTGAGGCTATCTAAGGAAACTATTTTGTTGAGCTAACATGACTCAATGCTATTCCAGCAAGCTGTTTCAGTCAGCCAACATGACTTGGCTATTTTAGCCTAACGTTTATGTTAGCTAACGTGACTAATGGCTACCTCAGCTAAGATTGGGGTTAGCTTGAGTAACTTCCAGGCTATTTCAGCTCACACTTTAGCTAACATGACTTAATACTGTCTCAGTACAGTATTTTGGTATACCAACTTGACCTCAGGCAATTTTAATAAGCTGTTTAATTTTGCTAACATGACCTCAGGCTATGTAAGGAAACTATTTTGGTGAGCTAACATGACTCAATGCTATTCCAGCAAGTTGTTTCAGTCAGCCAACATGACTTGGCTATTTTATCCTAATATTTATGTTAGCTGACGTTATTAATTTTGAATGGCATAAATCCCGGCTATTACAGTTTACACTTTAGCTAACATGACATGATTTGAGGCAATTTTAGCAAGTTGTTTAATTTGGCTAACGTGACTTGAAGTAAGCTGCTCTGACTATTTCAGCTAACCATTTATACTAGCTAACAGGCTTAAGGTTATATTTTTAGGTCAGCTAAAGAAACTCCTAGCTGTTTTTGCTGATGAGACTAATTCTGCTTACTAAACAAACTGTTTACATCAGCTAACATGACTCATGGCTTTCTCTTAGCTGTTTAGCTAACATGACTTCTTTCTATTATTTGGATTGAGATATCCTAAGATACAAGTTTATCTGATTTTACCTTTCATTTTTATAAACTTTATCTCCCCACTTTGTTCTTTACTTTAACTTTAAATCCCAAAGGTCACTGCTTCACATGCTCACTGGCTACAGGAGTCTCACCTCCTGCCATATTCTCTTCACACCACCCCCGGCTTTACCTTCTCCCTCCGTATATGTGACGTAGAACTCTCTGTGTTCAGCTCTGAACCCCATCTGCTCTGTGTTGTTGCAGCGGACACGTGCACGATCACTGCCAGTAGCCCAAAGGAAGTAATGTCACACTCGATCACATGGGACATTGATCACCGACGCTTGTTGGGTCAATGAAACAGCCCACATAAAGTCTGCGGGGAAGGGGTGACTACCAGCATGTCTGTCTTTATTTCAGACAGTCATAGCAGTATCTGTTTATCCAATATGCATTTACAACATTGCACTCCAAAATGTGACACTAAAACTGCATCCTGTGCTCCAGCAGTTGCACTAAATCAACCACTACACTCACAAATTTCTGTACTCTCTCATTATATTCCAAAATTTCTCAGAATTACGTTGGCTATTCATGCATTATAACTAATCCCATCTGCTCTCCTCTGCTCTGATCTAAGCCAGCTTTCTGATTGCACCACCCAGTAAACACCGCAGCCCTTCACAAGAAAACCAGATCAGGAGGAAATATTGACCTTCCCTAATTCAAAGCAATGCACAGATCAATCCGCTCTGCAGGGCGAGACGATGATTGAAAGATGGGCGAGAGCTGTGTGTTAATATAGAGAACAAAGTTTTGGGGAAGTGGAGAGAAGATGAAGAGCAGGAGGAAGGTGGAGAATAAAGAAGCTGACAATAACAGCTGGAGCTGGAGTTCAGTCAGGAAGGCTATAATTTGCATGCTTAGCCCGTTCTAAACCTGCTCCTCTGACACATGAGTTTTCTTCTCTGCGCCTGTCGATGGATGCATCACCATTTCTTCCTCAGCTACCTCCGATCTGTTCGCCTATCATGTCGCCGCTGTCCCTTTAATTACAACTTTTCCCCCTGCCTTTGGCTCATTTATGTAATGATGCCCATAACAGCCTTGGCAGTTTCATCAGCTTCCTCATTTCATCAGTCTCCATGGGAGTCATCAGCTACATCCTCCGCCCCCGTTGTCTGGGCTCCACGGGGAGATGGATCCTGCTGCTGCTCAGGGCACTAGACCTCAGATGACCATATTATCATACCGAGTCTAAAGGGCAAAGACTCACTGACGAGACTGGATCACCTGATGACTGTATGAAACATTGATGTCGTTTCGGTGATGTCACACATCGGTTTGCAAAGAGGCCCGAAGATGTAGGTCACTATGAAATGCTGCCTCTCTGTGACCTCTGGTTCATCTATAAACAGCTACAACACGCCCACCTGTTGATGAAGCCTGTTAATCATAGACTGTATAATGAATAGAGGTAGTATCCGTGACGTCACCCATCTGTTTCTGAAGCCTAACGTCAGTGGGCGCCATATTGGAAATGCTGAACACAACCTAACTTCGTCCGCACTAGTGTGAGGTTAAGAGGCGGGCCTTTAGCCTTTTCTGTCATGTCCTTATTTGGGCAAAAACTTGTGATCTTAATATCTTCTGAACCGTTGCGTTAGAAATAAATTCACCCCCCTTCAGTGTGTGCCGATAGAGAGATTAGCTACGTAGACTCAAGCTGTTTTTTAAACCAGGCTGTAAACATGTTTATTTCTGCTGCAAAGATCGTCTTTTTTGAATGGGTGTGTATGTGGTTTCCTGTGTTTCTTCAGCCAGCCTCAAGTGGATGCTCGATGAATTGCAGTTTATAACACTTTTGCATGGGCTTCATATTTTGAGACCGGAGGTTGCCACTTCACCTACCGACCAATCATGGAGCCAATATCATGACTAGGGACGGGCAAATCAAGCTAAAATACAACTTGATAATCACTGGCATTTATTCAGGGATTATTTGTTATCAGTCGGGACGAGGTGCTTCTAATCTCACACCACTACACACATATTTCAGAATCAGAATCAGAATCAGCTTTATTGGCCAGGTATGCTTGAATACACAAGGAATTTGAATTTGGTAAACTGTGCTCTCTTTGTTCAAAGGCATGAGAATAAAAGTATAAATATAACATCAACTATAAACACAAAAAGAACAACAAATGACTGATATGGACAGGCTAAAAAAAATATGTGATGTTCCAGCAACTGTCACTAATGTTTTCTACTTCTTCTGTTATTTAATGCGGTTAGCAAACAGCTTTAGCACGCATTATTGCTATCACCTGGTGGGAGTGACATATTACAACCAGGCACCAATAAAACAATAACAATTTAAACAACAATAAAAACAAGCTCTTCGATTTTTAATAAGAGAACAAATATTCAAGCATTCAAAAATCATGTCCCATGTGAGGCATCATTGGGCCCCCTCATAAACAAATGGATGACATCACTGAGACTATGCCCATATTTTATGCAGTCCATAAATTAAATGTATGATCTGCTGGAGACGTCACATGAATCAGATTATTCTCTAATGCTGTAAAAATGTATCCTGAGTGAAACTGAACCATCCATCCAGGAGTGTCACTCAGAAGCTCTTATGTCAACCTCATGTTGCTTCTCCTTCGGGGAACTTGGGTAGCATTGATCCAGTGATGTCAGTCTGATTGAACAGCTGTATTGGATATTTGTTAGAGAGGCCTATCCTGGGACTGACGGTTCAATACCACTTAGGTTTAATTCTCTGTGTGTACCATGACGTGCATTAGCGTCACACTAGGTGGCCAATTGCTGCGACCATGCAGCCAGGATTCAACACAAACAATACACCAAGTAATACGTCAACTAAACCAATGGAGCAGTAGGTGTGGATGCATATAGATTGGTGTGGCCAAAGCTCAGGTACATGTATCAAATCAGAAATTGGACAATGCATAGCTGAGCATCCGAACTGCTCTGAATTATCTTGTGTTTTTCAGTGGTTAGGGGAAGAGGTTTAATCTACTAATGGCACTACAAGAAAAGACAAGAGCCCACCTCCAAGTACCTCGAATGCCCCAACGAAATCTCATCCATGAAGTTGTTGAAATATTTCTGGCCACACCATCCAGCCATGGAACAGAATTCAATTTCTAATGAGCCGTAATGTAAGCATGGGTAAGAAGAAAACCACAGCAGGAACAACAGAGGTGAAAATCTTGAAAAGGTTGAGAAAATTCAGGGAATAAAATCCAAGAAATGAAAAACCATCATTTGATACATTTGTTCAAAAAGCAGCGTGACCTTTCACTTCGTCAAGATGAATAAAACAACACAGAACAAAGCTGAAATACTTCAACGGATTCATCTCTGAAAAACAAAGAATTCCACAAAACCCTTCATCCAAATCACCGTATCCTTATTTACTCCTTCCAAAATAAAGGTCAGTCTCCAGCTGACCTCCATAAAGCTGGAGCAGGAAGCCCACACAATCATCAACCCTGACCCCTCTCATCCAAACACAAACCATCCTGAGGAATACCGAAGTGGCTCGTTCCGCCCGGCAACACCCACCATCTCAACATCCTCTTCCCGCAGGGTGTCTGCATGCTCAGCCAGCCATCCTAATAAGTGAGAACTGGCCAAGGAGCCGTCCCCGGTGGGCGTCCTGCGCTGTCTGCTCCTGCATTATACTCCTGGGCTGTGAGATCATTTGTCCTTGTGCTGTTTGTTTCAGTGACTGCCGCCTCACTTCATTACAATGCAGCTGTGAGAATCAAAGCAGGAATCTCTTTGGGGGTGTAGAAGAAAAGAGCGAGGATAAGAATACTCTATTTGAAGTCGCTGCATTGGATTAGAGTTCAATAGAAATTTAAAAGGGAGCGATTACGCTCGTTTCCAAGTCTATATATTTTTATTCTAAGAGTCCATTAAAAAGAGCTTTGCATGAATCACCGTTTAAAAAATACTTATTTATCCACACTGGCCTTTAATGCTTCTCTTCCTTTGTTGAACATAATCGGTTTCTGTGCCTGTCTCTTTAAGGCCCCCCTCCCTAAAAGCCAACTTGGAAGTATGTGAGCAACAGGGTTTTGAAAAGTCAACAATACATCATTTCTAATTTTTTAAGGAAATGGCAATATTTCAAATCGGTTTGCGTGCCGTAAAACTTCAAATAAAGGCCTCCCCCAATTAAAGGCGGGGTCTCTTTTAGTAGCCGGGTGTGGCTGCATGTTTAGACCATAGACTGTGTAATAAATGGACGTAGTATACGTGACATCACCCATTTGTTCCTGAGCACTGTTTTGAAGCCTATCGTCGGTGGGTGCCATATTGGAAATGCTGAACACGCTACAGGGTTCCCATCTGTCAATCAAATTAGCCATGCCCTTATTTGGGCAAACCTCATAGTTTAATATCTTCAAAATTACTGAGTTCTAAAAAAATTCACACCCGTACAGTGTGTGCCGATAGAGAAATTAGCTATTGAGACGTAAACTGTTTTTTGAACCAGGCTGTAAACATGTTTATTTCTGCTGTAAAGATCCTCTTCTGTGAATGGGTGTGTATGTGGTTTCCTGTGTTTCTGCAGCCAGCTCCAAGTGGATGCTCGAGGAACTGCAGTTTTTAGCACTTCCGCATGGGCTTCATATTTTAAGACGAGAGGTTGCTGCTTGGTCTTGACAGATATAGGCTAGCCTTAATTAGAAACTTCTACACATCAACTCTCTTTCTGTCAGTCTAGGCCAGTGGTTTTCAAAGTGAGGGCCACCAGGGGGCGCTAGGGGGGCCTCAGAAAATTGGAGGGAAGGGGAAAAAAATGTTTGTTAATAACTTCCTATGCTAAACAAATGTAATAATAATTGAAAAGTGAATAAAAGTAAGGTAAAGTAATACATTCTAAAAGTTGATGTTTCTTTACATATTTTGAATCATTGTCTGTGGGTTTGCAAAGGGGGTCCCTGGCCAGAAGCTAATGCTGTTTGGGGGGGCCTTGGAATGGTAAAGTTTGGGAACCCCTGGTCTAAGCAACAAAGATCTTGACTAGTATTATTTAAAAATAATTAATAGCTTCTATCTCAATTAAAGGCAGAGTGAGTTTACGGTGAAACAAATAAAGTCCGGGTTACAAATAGAAGTTTTACAGTATATTCTATCCATGTTTATGATCTTGTTTGCTTCTCTAAGTCATGTAGAGACTAAATTTTAATATCTGTTTCAGATCCAGATAAAAACTCCTCACAGGAGCTTTAATGAGTCAGAGTTGTGGTGGAACTTCGGATCATTTGTGGGACTAAATTCTGGAGTCCTGTTTTGATGAACTGCATGACACCACACAGAATGGTCTTTAATAACTGATGTACCCAGATCCAGGTGAATAAAATAACAGACACACTCTTTAGTATGCATGTTCTGGTGAGGCTGTTTTCCTCATTTTATTGCAAAGAGGTAAAAGTTTCAGGAACCGACGTGCCAGGTGATTGTTTTGGACGAGGGTTTGCTTTATTAATGGGCAGGAGCCGGTTTTAAGGGTTTGCCTCTGGCTTAAGATAATTAGCTTACCAAGAGCTCAAACTTTACTGCTCATGTCTTAACATCAGAGGATCCACAGGAGATGAAAAAGAAGTCAAAATGTTTACGCTCTGAGAGTAAAGATTTCAGTTGGACTGTGGAGTTTCCTCTGTAATCAAGCTCAGACTTCCCCATTAAGAAATGTGAACCTCTTTAATTCGACCTGCAAGGTGTTTCTGGCCTGCGGGCCAGCTGTGAAAGAAATGAGTTTCCCTTAATGAGTCCTTCACCTAGATACCTCTGATTCATGGATACAATAATTAATATTCATGAAGTGTTCGTAAATAGAGACTTAATACTGAGTGGTCTTCGCGGAGACTGCAGCAGCCCTATAATTACCCATAATTCATCATTCCTGGGACTTATTTCATTATGATGGCTGATCCCATGTGGCAGGGTGTAGCAGCGGTAGTATCCGTTCTGCTGCATTAATCTCAAATCTACAGGGCTGCTGTTTTTTTTCTTCATCAGTGTGGGATTGTGTGGAGGGGAAATCAATTTTGAGTTACACTGTGTTTGGAAATCAGCCCAGCCAGAGTTCCTATGTTCAGCTTTAATTGCATGATGTAATAGTGAGTGATGAGCAGGGCTGTGTGTAGGGCAAAGGGAGGTGAGTGTGTGTGTTGGTGTGTTCTGGTGCTTCTATGTTAGTGGGGACTGCAGACAGAATATGTAGGCGGACATAAATTCTATTTCAGTATTTGTGTTGAGATTTAATTTCTATGTTTAGGGAATTATATAAAATTGGAATGTAAGCATATAAAAATCAGACTGATACATTCCCCTTTAAAGCTCCTGTGTGGAACCTTCAGTGGACAAAGTGGGACCTCTTATCTCAGAGTATTTACTGTAATGTCATCTTGCTTAGTTTAACATCAAAGGAGTCACTTATTGTGAATATGTACATTGTGAAATGTCAAATAAAGCTGTTTAACACTTTGTGTGACACCTACCCCCCTACACTGATTACTAGCATTACAAATTAGGATTTTCCTATTGTTGATTTCAATGAAACATTTCAAATAAGTTGTTTTGAAGCCAATCGTCGGCAGGTGCCATATTGGAAATGCTGAACTCAACCTAACTTAGAGCCGAGGGGTCTCGTTTTGGGGGTGACCAATAAAAAGTGTCCAGACAATCTCAGTGTTCTGGCAAGGGCATGATAATGGAGAAGCTCTTTCAGGTACTGGGGGGCTCGGACATTAAGAGCTTAAAGACAAACAATAACATTTTAAAATATATTCTAAAAGCAACCGGGAGCCAGTGCAGCGAAGCTAGGACAGGGGATATGTGGTCACACCAAGCGGCAACCTCCGGTCTCAAACTATGAAGCCCATGTGGAAGTGTTATAAACTGCAATACATCAAGAATCCGCTTGAGGCTGGCTGCAGAAACACCGGAAACCACGTAGACATGAATGGGAAACAGACGATCTTTGCAGCATTAATAAACATGTTTACAGCCTGGTTCAAAAAACGGCTTTGCCCTACGAAGCTAATCTCTCTATCGGCACACACTGTAGGGGGGTGAATTATTTCTAACGCGACAGTTCAGAAGATATTTAGATTTCGAGTTTTTGCCCAAATAAGGACATGACTGACTTGACTCCCAGTCGGGAACACATAGCTGTTGGCTAAGAGGCTCACACTACGTCACACTCTGTCTGGTTGACTTCCGCATTTCCAATATGGCTGCCACCGTGGATTGGCTTCAAACAGCTCTCAGGAACAGATGGGTTACGTCACGGATACAACGTCCATATTTTATACAGTCTATGGGTCACACTTGCGTTTGCCAGTGAGGAGACGGGCAGCTGCGTTTTGTACCAGTTGCGGTGCAAGACTGAGTGAGTGGTCCAGGCCAAAATATAGTGAGTTGCAGTAATCCAGTCAAGCGTGGATTACAGTCTCAAGATCTCTATATGGCAGGCCCCCCTTTCCTTTCATTACAATCTGCTAGTGTTTTTTTGCAGGGGGGTTGCTGGTTGACAGGCTCACAGAATCACAGTCAGCTTGCTTTTGCTCTGCGTAGACAAAACAAGCTCGCACAGAAAGAGTTTCTCCCACATTGTCAAACTTTCTCCCAGAGTTGAATTTAAGTCCAGGTTCAGGCTAAGAAAAGTGTTGGTGCCTCTGTCAATTGAAATGTCAAGGTTATATTTTTTTCAACTCAAGTCCTCACATGAACAGTAGAACATGAATCTGTGTGTCTGTGAGGGCGTCTGGGGATATTTTGCTGTTCTGGTGAGTTTAAATCCCCAATTTGACCTCAGGGATTAAACCTGTCTCGGTGTGTCTTATGACAGTTTATTCCCTAAAGCGGAGTGACAGACGATGACTGGAGATAAGATCCAGTTTATGAAGAGAAGTTTTTTTTAAAGCTTTTCTAAAATCAATTTCAAATCTGTCTGTCTATAAAGTTTGTTTGGAACAATGCTGGTTTAACTGTTTTCTGTAATGATGCAGGTTAAGTGTTTATCTGCAGAACTCAGCCCAAACAATACAGTTTAAGGAATAAATCAGCAGAAGATGCCAACTCTGCCACCTCGTTGCGGTGCTGAAGTTTTGGACAGCTTCAGCGAAGTGAAATCATCTCTGACCCGAGTCATTTTTTAAAACCAGAACAGAGCCTAATGGCTTCCTCCACAGGGACTTAACTGTGGCCAGGAGGGGCTGGCTGTGACTCAAATTAAGAGGCAATAACAGAGACGTAAATCTAAACAGAATCTGCTGAGAACGGTTCAGGAAAGTGGGTGAAGAGGGAAGTGAAATTTACTCTTAAGGTGCATTTTAACCAAGAGTCCCGGGGTCTTTTAGCCCCCAGAACTACTTCACCCTGAACTAAAAGGTTCCTGTGCCCCCATTGTTGTCTGCGTTTCGACCGTGGGCTGAAGTCCCGGGTAGATTGTGCAAATCAGGCCAGTGACGTATGGAGAAAATAAAAAAAGTAAATGCACTACACCACCAGACCAGTAGAGGGCAGTAAAACAAAGAGGAATGCCATTCATCACAGATAACACCATAGAAGCAGACGGACAGGCAGGTATCATTATGAGCAACACAACAGTTAGCCTGTTAGCATGAAGAGACTCAGCTGGCGCTGTTTTAGATGGTGCTATATTTCATCACAGATGGATTCACTGAATCAACACGTGAGAGGAGATAAGCGCGAGTAGCAAAGAAGTTTCAACACGGCTTTAAAATCCTTTTGAACTCAAAAAGCCGTGGCAGAGATCGGCTGGTGTTTTGGTTTAAACAGCGACCCTGTTAACTGGAGACTCTCAGCCGGATGCATCCCTCATGAACATCTTTAGACGATCATTAAATATCTGATGAGGATATTTTTAATCTTGATAAACAAAAAATAGTTTGCATTCCACATACAAAAAGATAGTACAAATAAAAACTAATGAAAGAAAGAGAAATCAAGAGAATCACAGATGTGTGTGATGTTATTGTGGACGGCGGGCGGAATAAAAACACTGCGGTTAATCTACCAATCAGACACGTTCAGCATTGCAGGCCCTGCCCCCTGAAAGTCCCGGGACCTTTGAAAAGTACTACCCCCCTAGCAGAGGCTTTTCGGGGGGGGGGGGGGGGGGGGGGGGGGGGGAGATTATCTACCCCTGAACCAGATTTAGACCCTGGGTCCACCGGTCGACACGCACGTAGTTCCGGGGTAAAGTTCCTCCTGTCAAAAAACGCCTTTAGAGTCATTAATATATATATTTTAAAAGCTGAAGCCCTGCTGTGTTCCCCATAAACCATAATCAGATTAAATTATTCTCTAAAAACACAACAAAGAGAATCTGAGCAGCAGCAACATAAATCCATCACAGCAGCACACCCGTATGGTTTCACTCAGCTCACCCTTTAAATTGAATAAAAGGTGGTTTTATTCTCTCGTCCCTCCGACCAGCTCTGACTTCATCCCTCGCCCAGTGATGGAGGTGATGCCTCCATAATTACCCCATATCTTACCACTGATTTGGTCGCATGGCAACACGAATCAAATGTGCAGCACACACCAAGACAAACTCAAAGAAAAAGCCTCTGAACAAAAGGATGTTTTCATGGTTATAGAGTGAAATTGTGTTAGCTAGTCACTGTTTGTTAGCATAGATTTTACATAGTTTCAAAGGAATAATCCGATAAACAAACAAATCAATGAAACGATACGCCCTTTAAAACAACAAGCAATCACTCCTGCTCGGCTTCACTTTGATTTTTCCACCACTGCGTTCATTGATTCGCCCAAAGACCTGAACAAACAGGCTGTAAAGTGGACAAACAACACACCCCCTGCAGGGCGGCCCCTCAGGTTACACTGCTGCTTAGTTTGTGATGCGAGCCTGTCGATTACACACACACACACACACATTCACAGCAACCTGGGAACTGATGCACGAGGGGTTAAAGTGACTCTAACCGCATGTGATGGCTCTGCAGTGGAAGCATGTGACGAAGCAGAACATGAGAGCTGCTCGTGTGTCCAAGCTGACACGCTTCTTCGTGTCGATGGTTCGCTTGCTCAGCTAAGTTTGTGGACATGTCATGGTCGAGCGGTGACTTCCTGACTGACTGAGGGGTTTATATCCATCCTGCAGATTTAAGGTCAGGGCCTATTGATCTTTAAAGAGCACGCTTTGACCGCCTCTGACTTACTGTTCCACTTTTTGATGACAGAGGCTACGAGTCAAGATGTTTCACAGTGACAGCTGGAGTCAATTTATGACCTCTTTCATTCATGGAGATGGACAAAATCAGGACGCAGCCTCCATGACATCAGCTGTTGGTGTCTCTGACGGATTGAGTTAGGCGTAAATGCTGTTGCTGTGTTGGTTTCGGAGGAGAGGGTGGTGCTGAAGTTATCAAAGCTATACAGTCTGTGCTAATTTATTGAATTAGCTTGTAGGGATGGGCATTTCAAGCCAAAATACTATTTGATAATCGTTGGCATTAGTGGTCTAGACCTGCTCTGTTCGTAAAGAGTCTTGAGATAACGTTTGTTGTGTTTTGGCGCTATATAAATAAAGATTGATTGATTGGTTGATTGATTCATAGCGGTGGCTGAACACAGATGTTTATCAGACTTCAGAAGCTTGGAGAGCTTGTTGAACTTTAGGGGAATGAAAAGCCAGCAACAATCCTCACTCCTGTGCACCAGCTGTAAAATATAAATAGAATCAAATAGAATCTAAAAACTTTAGTTCCATAAAAAACGAATTGAGTTGTGACAAAAGAAATAAGCTGTAGAGGCCAAAATGTTTTCATACAAGGCTTTAAATGAGTTAGCTTCTGCGGTAAAGTTGTGGAAATTTAACATGGAGCGAAATGAGGAAGAACTCACTTTTGGGCCAGCCTCAAGTGGCCATTCAAGGAACTGCGTTTTTTTGGGGTGCTGTGCTAACTTACACATTAACCCAATTATTTGTTAATTCTGGGCTATTTAATAGTATGTGTAATTTATGTAAGGGATAATGTTTGGTTAGCAGGTTGTTATGGGAAAAAGAATCCTGACAGGGTGAGACCCTGACGGTGGCCGTTGCTAATATTGCTGGACAGGATCCAATAAACAGTCGTAGCCTGCCGATTTAGCTTGCTAACCGAAGCTAACCTTATTTTACCACGTTGTTTACCAATATGATGCTAACGGAAGCTAGCGGTTTTACCTCGCCTTACGGTCTATGGTGTAAACAAGCAGACACTAAATGTGCCGGAACTCTTTTCCACGGATTGATTTTTATTTTTTTTAAGTTATATTTTTGGGTCTTTTTGCCTTTATGATAGGACAGCTGAAGAGAGACAGGAAATGTTGGGAGTAGAGAGAGGGGAAGACATGCAGTACATGGAAGCGTTCGGGAGTCAAACCAGCAACCTCTGCGAAGAGGACTACAGCCTCTGTATGTGGGGCGCTTAGACCGCTTGGCCACCAGCGCCCCTCCACAGATTGATTCGACATGACGTGCGATCAGTTTGCCTCTGGTGTTGCTCAAGTGAAAGTTAATAACCAGTGTCAAGGGGTTTGGACCAATCAGAATCAAGCATCATATACAAATAGAAGATCAGTAAGACGGCCGGGTAATAATTTGTTAAATGTAATTGAAACAAGATATTTAATCCTCGAGGTCACATGTTAAGCTTGGACATCATCAGACGTCCGCAGCACTCCTTCCCCTCTAAGTGCCTCTGCCGGTGGTTAAACATTGTTAAGTGAAGAGCCAATACAAGTTTGGGGAAGTGTCAGTCTCATCAAATGTTGTTTTACTTCCACACTCTTTAATCAAATTAAAAACACGGCGGCTTGATGAGCCCAGACTTAATTAAAAAGCCATCAGGAGCAGCAAACTGTCAGCTGCCGACATGAAGCTGACAGGAAATATCTGATCCGTTGGCTAATTGTGAGAGAAGTGGCGAAACCGAGAGTTTACAATGGCTGCCCTGTCGACAGCATGTTGATTTAGCTTTTAACAAGAAACTCAACATTATCCCCTCCATCGAATGTGTCCATTCTGGGAGGAGAGCAAATTCTGATTATTCAGGGGACTCGTACAAAGAATAATCGAACAGCTATTGTTATCAGGCTGCAGGAATGCACTGAAACTGACCCTTTTAACGTAATTGTTTTTTGCTTCCTCGTCACACCAGGTCCTTTGTGAGGGTAATCGTTTCATTACGGCTGAATCCATTCTGCACCTCAGCAGGCTCATTCAACACGCCGCGCTGCCCTCCCCGGTCGCTCGATTCGTCAATTCAGCTACCTGCTTCCCCCGTCTGCCTCGCTCTCCAATTCCCACCTTCTCCTCTCTCGCTGTGGTTTCCCTTCATCTCCTAAGTGCCTTCATGTTTTTCCATCGAGAGAAGCAGGAATGAGCTTTTTCTTTACCCCTCAGTGGACATATTGTGATGGTAGGCAGTGGGGATTTTCAGAAGAGTACAACATTGTGGAAGAGAGGCGTTAAGGTTCTCCCCATGAATTAAATTCTACAGGTTTTTGCTGAATCTGCTGTTTTCTAATAACCTTTTATCCTGCTGTATTACATCGTTACTTCAGTGTTTTGTTTCTGGTGCCCATTTAGCCAAGCATACACTGTAGGGGAGAACGGGGTTGGTTGTCACACTTTTTACAGTTATGATGATTGCTCATCATCAAAACATCTTTCAATAGTCATTCCTACATTAAATTGAAGCTCAAGGTGTTGGCTTGAAATGTGTATCCCTCTCATTTTCCAACTCATTGTAACAAAGAGGCAATTAACTATCAAAGACACTCTGACACTTTGTGACAACCAATCCCATCACGGGGATGGTTATCACACACTATGGGGATGGTTGTCACACACTATGGGGTTGGTTCTCACACACTATGGGGATGGTTGTCACACACTATGGGGGTTGGTTGTCACACACTATGGGGTTGGTTGTCACACACTATGGGGTTGGTTGTCACACACTATGGGGTTGGTTGTCACACACTATGGGGATGGTTGTCACACACTATGGGGTTGGTTATCACACACTATGGGGATGGTTGTTACACACTATGGGGTTGGTTCTCACACACTATGGGGTTGGTTGTCACAATGGTATTTCAATGGGAAAAATCTTTTTAAATGTTAAGAAGGCTGAACTAAATCTGAAAGTTTAATTGCACTGACAAGTGATAGGCCTACATAACTTAATGCATTTTAACATAAAATGAGCAAGGACCATGAACAGGAAACACATCTTTAGGCCGACCTATATAACAACATAAAGAACAAAACAAACAGGCCGAACAATAATGGCCGACTCAAGTAGGCATTACATATGACAACCAACCCTAAAGAGAATGTGATGACCAAACTTCAACTGGAATTTTTTGCTAGCATCAAGGCTAACAGCCATCTAACAAGTACTTAGCTAGCTAATAAAAATCTAAACTATAGCTTTCCCCTCACACTTTGTAAGGGTAACACTTGTTTTGTTATAAACCCATCGTTTAAAAGCCTAGAAGAAGAAAAATACTGAGGAGCTGAATATTTACAATTTGACATGAAAAACACAAAAAGTCCTCTCACCTCAAGTTCAGCTGTCTTACTCCAGAGAAGACTATGTAGGTGAGCTCTGATCCTAATTCTGGAAACTTCCACACACCAATTTGAGAGACAGCGCCCTCTGGTGGCGAGATATAATGAGTGTGCCAACCAACCCGTGTGACAACCAACCCCGTTCTCCCCTACCATTTATAAATGTCGTGGTGGAAAGTGGCCTCACACATTACGAATGAGTTATTTGTAACTCACGATTAATAATAATTGATGAATAATTGTTTTCTGTCATTATAATTAGTTCTTATGATGCTGTTTGAAGTCCAGGGCAACAAAGCAGCATGTTTGATGTTTCGTTTTTGCATAATGCTGCAGTAGTTACCTCTGCATCTGTTCTTCCTCAGGGCAACTTGTTTGACATGCCACACAAAATAAAAATAAAAAAGTAGACCCCAATACCAAAAGGATTAAAACGAAAATATACTATACTCAAACAAGTTGTTCCTTTGGTCTCCTCTGGGTCCTCAGACTGACACCTCTGCACCTGCTGCAGGGTGAGTGAGTGTGATGGCTGGCTGATTTTAGCAACATTAATATAAATCTAACCCACCTGGAGGCTGCGAATCAGTCAGCGAGGCTTCTAACAGGACCCCAGCTGAGCGAGCTAATCACAAGCTAGAGGAACAAATATACCTGCAGCTACGAAAAACACAGCTTTATAAACGACCTTTCATACCCTTGTTGTGTCTAAGAGTTCAACTTTTGCCAAGAAAAAGCAAAGATCCCATAGTGTCAGTGCTAGCTGCAGTCAATCTGGTGGATGACATACTGTCCAGCATACAGAGAGCCTCATTAGCTCTGATTTATCTCAGTGTGGGGGGACTGTGGCTAACGCTAAAGCTACTGGCACTGTGTGGGGATCAGGAGTTAGGAAGTAATGGTGAAAGTTTGACTGTAACTAAAGATGAGGAACAATAAATTGCAAGTAGCAATTACATTAGCTAGTTGTTAACTGGCTATAGCTAGTTGTTAACTGGCTATCGTAAGTGCCAGACTTCACTGTATCAAAGCCTGCCCTGCATGCTATCACAGTTTAGGCTAGCGTTAGCCTGACAAAAATGGCTGCTAATTAACCAAAGTAAGTTATGTAAAGAATGAAATAACCCACTGCTCTTACATGCGTCCTAAACGGCTTAGCATTAGCCGGCTTGTAGCTGATGACAAGCTAGCTAGCACAGTAGATAGGAGGCTTTCTTTAGGCTCGTTCAGTTAGCTTGGTTCTAGTTTGCAGCTGCCAACTAGCTTAAGTAGTTGAAAGGTGCTGGTTTCTTTAGGCTTGTTCAGTAACGTTAGTCTGGTTTGTAGCTACTAGCTCAAACAATTGAAAAATGCTGGTTTCTTTAAGCTTGTTCAGTTTGTTTTAGCCTGACTCTTAGCTCCTGTTGGTAACACATAGCTGGAAGGCCACTAATGTCTTCAGGCTAGTTCAGTTAGCTTTGGTGTAGTTTATAACTGCCTACTAATTAAAATAGTTCAGAAATACTGGTTTCTTTAGGCTTATTTAGCTAGCTCTAGCCTTGTTTGTGAAGCAGGTATGGGTTCACCATCTGTAAAGGTTAAAGAATTTCTACCAGTCCAGTTGCCTCAATAAATGGACCTTTGACTCATGCCTAGAAAAATATTTAGATAAAAATGCACCCCCTCGTACAGTGTGTGCCGATAGAGAAATTAGCTATCCAAACAACACTCGTCTTTTGTACCAGGCTGTAAACATGTTTATTTCTGCTGTAAAGATCGTCTTTTTTGAATGTGTGTGTATGTGGTTTTCGGTACTTCCAGAGCCAGCCTCAAGTGGATAGTCAATGATCTGCAGTTTTTAGCACTTCAGCATTGGACTCACATTTTTAGACCGGAGGTTGCCGCTTGGCTAGCACTAAAATATGAGCTCAGTGTCAAAGACTAGCTTGCTAATATATTGCAGGTTTGTTGTTTTCCATGTGTTAGCATGCAAACGTAAGCTAATGGACGCCAAAAGCAACTGTGGTCAATAGGAAAGTCTTAAACCAAAAGAACATTAAAACCAAAAAATTTGATAGATTAAAAAGTATAAATAAAGTGTTAAAAACCCCAAAATTTGTATCAAAAAAAGGAAAAGAAAAGAAACATTAATCTGAAACATTTTCCTTCCATCCAAAGCTGCTGAGCTCCAGAGGAGGTCCAGACGAGGCCATAATCTGAACCCCATCTACCCCATACTTTCTGTGAAATTAATTTCCTTCGGGACATGAACATATCTTCCCCCGTCACTCTGGGAAACAGAACTTGCAATGTAAATATGATAATTCTGCAGTCATGAACGTTCCTTCACATTTCCAGATCCACAGGCATCATACCGGAGCCATGTGCCAGATTATCCGCTCCATCCTCCCCCTGTGCTTTCCCTACCCACTTGCTTTTCTCCACACAAACTAAGCCGCGCAGAGGGCTTTTGTACCTTGGGGACTGACATCGTCGTGTAGGAACGCTGCCAAGCTGGTACAGTAAGATAGGCACGCAACGCTGTGCTACTCCCAGCAGATAAGCCCCCACTGAAAGAAAACAGAGAGGGAATCAGGCAAGTGGTTGAGTCTAGCATACTACAGGGGTCAGCGGCTCGATTATCTACCCTCTCTGAGGCCCTCCATTGTTGCAGAGGGTCCCGCTTATCTCAAGGCACTAGATCTCTGACACAAATGAATAATCACACCCCTTATCGCCACGTGGATTCAATCCATCCTCGGGGTCCAGGGCTTCATGGGAACACAGAGCTGGCTTTGTATTTTTAGTGGTAGACTTCCAATGTGTGCATCTGCGTGTGAACGAAACTTTACACAGGCGCTTTGGAGAAAACGAATGAGTGAGTGGTGGACATTTGTTAGAGTCATAGTAATGGACCCCGTTGCCCTGTGCAGTACCCCTACTATAATTTCCCTGCTGGTCTTTTATTGACTGGCTGTCATTGTGCTGTGCAAGCCTAAAGGACCCCATCTGTCAAACATCTAGTAGCACAGGACTCCGATGCTGAAAACGAGCTGAATTGAGTCATCTGCACCCACTTAAACAGCCTTAGATGTTTGGCGGCTGCTCAGGGGCTAAGTTGTTATATAAATATTGCATATACGGATACTTCCACCGGGTTCTCTGTAGTTCTGATTGCTGCACGAACAAAAGGCCCCACCAAGACACCGCCAGCAAACAAATGGTCCAACTTGCTGCTTTGGTCTTTGTACTCTCTTACTCAGTTGAACATGATTCTTTTATTTGCTGGATTGGGTTTGAACAAAGCAGGAAGATAACTTAATAACAGAAGCATGAGACACAATAATTTGTTAGCTAGTAGCGGCTTCCAGCCAGGGTAAAGCTAACTCAATCAACTTAAAGAGACAGGAGAGAGTCTGAAGTGGGCGAGGGAAGATAACCTGATACACTGAGTTGAAATAAATATTTAATCTTCTAGCTTTCTTCTAGATTTTCCCGCCACATATATCTCATCACAGCATTTTTCGTTAGCTTAGCCACAAACAGCTAATGACTTGTTTTGCGCTTATGCTTTTACAAGAAAGCCCATTGTGTTTTGTATTTATGTGTTGTTGCACAGAGTAAAAAAAGCTACTTAAAAACACTTTCTGTATCCCACAAAATCACATCAAGTAAGAGGAAATAACCGTGTAAACTTCCTCAAGTTCTCACGTCAGAGACAAAAGCAACAATGGTTCCTTAGCTAGCTATTAGCGACTAGCAGGGACAAAGCTAACCCAATCAACCTGAAACAGCAGCCTCATGAAGTCCCTTTCAGCTCCAAAGTTAATGAGGAAAGTGTTCTGATGTACTTGGTTGAAAAAATACTTTTTAGTTGTCTTTTTCAACACAAATCCCTTTTACCGTTAGCATCACTGCTAACAGGTGGCAGCTAGTTTCACGTTCATGCTTCTGAAACATTTTTTAATGGAGAACGTATTCTGTTTTTATTTCTCTATACTGAAGCAGAGTTAAAATTGAGGATTAGTGGTAGTTTGTTTGCTAGTTAGCTGCAACCAGTGAGGCTAAAGCTAACATAATTAGCCTAAAATAACTAGTTCTTCCAACTCCCTTCAAGAACCCCGCTGCAAAAACTCAAACTTAGCATGTTTGTCTTTTTTTAATTAAGTAATCATTTCTTAATAAACTTAATAGAAGCCACATTCACTTGATGAGTCCAGAAAAATGTGATATTTGAAGATTTTATGAGCCAAAAATGAGGCCTGAATTGATTTTATTGAGTAAAAAAGTCTGTTTAAGTGATAAGAAAAATGTACTGGTTAAGTTTCTTTAGTCAAAACATAATTTTTATTTCAAAACACTTGACAAGAATATTTTCTAACCCCATTACTAATCATTAGAAGCAGTTCAGGCCTTGTTTTAGCTTGGAGGAAGATGTTTGGATATGAATAGTGCATTGAAATCAACAAACATCGGCTATCCTTGCTTTTTTTTTTTGATAACACAAAGAAAGTGTTAATAATGTTTACTTCCCTTATTTTCCATTAAAAGGACACAAAAACATGCAGAAAGGGTAAAAACAAAAAGATTACGAGGACCGTGGAGAGAGCCTCAATCATTCACAACAACAACAATACTGAAAGCAATCAGTGAAGAGTCTGTACTCGTGAGTCAGTCTAACGAGGGAAATTACAGCTTTTACCCAAAGAGAAAATGTCTGTATTCAGAAGTCCAGAAGAAAACACAGCCTGGTGTTAAAATGATAGCATGTTAGTGTGTCACAGAAATGTTGCATCAGTTCCTGTGGGAGCTCAGACTTCCTCCCTCATGATAAGATATTCATGCTTAAGTTGCTGTGAGGTGAATCTGGCAGTTTACCAAGGTACCGACCACATGAAATATTCAGGATTGCAGAGGTTTTTTTTTTCTTTATCAGGATTGTTAGGGCTTATTTTCAAGTTAGATAAAGCTCTCATTTGTGGGTTTGAGAATTAGGAATATATTGTCTTTGGCAGTGGTGTTGAGCTTTCATTAAGACCATCCTGACTGAGACGCATCAACCTTTTTAAACAAGGCTGAGGCCTAAATCAGGTCACAATCCCTGGACCAGGTAATCTGAAGGTTTAAGTTCCCTTCTGTCTTTTTTGTAAGAGGAATTTGTTTATTTTAGAATATATCTTTAACATATTTTAAGATAAGATGAGATAAGATAAGATATTACTTTGTTGATCCCCCAGGGGGGAAATTCAGTTGTTACAGCAACCCAGACATAAGTACAATCAAGAAAGAAGTTTCAATAAGTAAAAATAAGTAAATATAAAAATAAAATAAGTCAAAATAAAAATAGATAAATAAAGCTAGAATACAATTTAGACATATACAATGTTACAGTGGAATTTAAATTAAATAGAAGTAATTACAGGCAGTATTAAAACATTTCAGTAGTGACAGGTTGACATGGTGTGATTATGGTTGGTAATAACAAATTAAGCAATAAATAAAAATAATATGGGTATGTAATATGACCATGAGTTGTAGTTAGAATAATAATGTAATATAACATAATATAATAATAATATGCAAGATAATTATAATACAGTATATTATGCATTATAATGCCAGCAGCAGTCAAGAGAGAGAGTTTGGGATGAGATGATGGAGTGTGACCGACAGAGCAGGGATGGTATGGATCTGTTCATGGGGGGGGTGTGTCAGTGGTCAGCATGGTGCAGTCTGTGGCCTCTGTTACTGTTTAGCAGTCTGATGGCGGCAACGACTCAAAAAAAATATTTTCAAAACTGGAAGAAGTCAAATTTTACTTAAATATAACCACACTTCTTTGTTTATTGGTGAAAAGAGATACCAACAGTAGCTATAGCCATGCCACACTGTTCAAATCACCTTAACTTTCTTCGTGATGAGATATTCCAACACTGTCAAATGTTGCCTATCAAACAACAAGATGTGAAATCAAGCTTTAAAAACATTTGCACCTGATAAACTGATTTGAAACCGTTTGCAGCTGTGAAACTGTTAAACTCCCTCGGTGTGTTTAACTGTAATTGCTTAATCATCATCAACCGTGGAGCCAAATCTGAACCACAGAAGGTAGACCTCCACCACAGTCATCCAGATGGTGGGAACAATTACAGAACTGCTGCATATTAACCAGAGAAGGTCTGGCTTTAACATTTAATCCACTCAAGTTTTAAAGCAGGATTGTTTTTTAACTGGTAGTCGGTAATAGACTCTGAAGAAACAACTTTTATTTTCCATTTCCCACAGAGTGATACATTTGATTGTAAAACAACAGGACGAGATCATTGACTATACATAGAAAGGACGTAGTATTCATGACGTCACCCATCTGTTACTGCAGTCCTGTTTTGAAGCCAATCATCGGCGGTAGCCATATTGGAAATGTTGAACTCAACATAACTTCTATCAAGCTAATGTGAAGTAAAGGGGCGGGTTTTGAGCCTCCTCACCAAAAGCTACAGCGTTCCCACCTGTCAGTCAAGTCAGTTGTGCCTCTAATTATGCAAAACTCGTAATGTTAATATCTACTAATGAAAATAGTTCAGAGATACCGGTTTCTATGGGCTTGTTAAGCTAGCTCTAGCCTGGTTTGTAAGTGCTAACTAACTAACTAGCCACAGTCACTGCAGGATGCTGGGTACTTTAAGAGTGTTCAGTGACATTAGCCTGGTTTGAAGCTGCTAAGTAGATAAAGGACGCTAGTTTCTTGAACTAGTCCAGTTACTTTAGCCTGATTTGTAGCTACTAGCTTAAGTAGTTGAAAGATACTGGTTTCCTTACGCTTGCTCAGTTAGCTCTAGCCTGGTTTGTAGCTTCTAATTAGTTGAAGGATGCTGTTTTTCTTTGGACTAGTCCGTTTACTTTAGCCTGGTTTGTAGCTACTATGGCCTGGTTTAGTGGCTGCTAACTAGCTCAAGTAGTAGAAAGATGCTGGCTGATTAGAGTTTGTCCAGTTAGCTTTAGTTTGGCCCAAAGCTGCTGGAGCTAACAGGTTAACTCCTGAAGAATAGCAATAAGATTTTTTTCAGCCTCTAATTTTTAGTGCAACAAACAATTCAAGCTTTTTTTCAAATGCTTAACTTTGACCCAAGCTTCTTTTGTCGATTTTAGGGATGGGCAATGTTTTTTGAATATTCGCATATTCAAATATTTGTTCACTTTGCAATAATCGAATAGTTGCTTTGAATATTTTCTCATTTTGAAAGTACAATTTTTCATCGTTTCCTCTGGTGGTGTCCAAACTTTTTTCAAAGAGGGCCACATTTGATGTTGTCAGAATACCTCAGGGCCAGTGGCTCCTACTGAGACTTAGGAATCATAAAAGTTATATATGAACTCTATATTTAATAACAATTATTCTACATTTTGTCCTCAATAAATCAGTAAAGTTTTAGGTAGTCCTCAGTTCTCCAAAAGCCACTTAAACATTAGAAAAGTGTAACTTCTTCTGGAGGAAAATGTTTTTCATTAGGGTCGGGCAATGTGGGAAATATATTGTATTATTATTTTTCTATGGCAGGATCACAATCTGGATTTCATCACACTTCTTTTTCATGTTAATTTTTAAGACTTTTCTGACCAGCAGACAACATATTAAGAACTAAGTAATTATTTTCCTGTGTTCTTAACATTTTTTATGCACCAAATTTAGCCTTTTCTGTACAAAATCATAATGTTGATCTTGTCTTGTGTCCGCTTTTGTGTCTTCTGAACTTTTATTGACATTCTCACATCGTGATAAAAACATTAATTTGAAAACCTGTCAACTTTAAGAGTTCTTGTGTTTCTTCTTTATTGCCGTCTTGCAGAATTCCCAGAGCTTTGGCTTTAGACAAGTAGTCCATGTGAAGCTTTTTGAGAGGTTTCGTGATTGACTTCAGTTTTGTTTGTGCACTTGAAAGAAACTGCAAATGAACAGATGATTCAGAATGTGATACATTTCTGTGCTATAAATAACACGTTTTAAGATGGAAGCTTGGGGCCATAAATAAGTGGATCTTGGGCCGTGATTGGCCCCCGGGCCGTACTTTGGACACCCCTGCTATAGAGCGTCTGAAAGCTGTTTGCTAACGGCATTAAGTAATAGAAGAAGAAGAATGCTGATTGCATTAAATAGCAAAAGAAGAAGAAAACATTAGCAAAAGCCGCAGTGATTTTATTTGAATAATCATTGAATAGATGCCAATGATTGTCAAATAGTATTTTGGCTTGAAATGCCCATCCCTAGTCGATTTATGGTCCTCAAAGGACTATAGCTGTGTCCCAATTATGGGACAAGAACCTTTGAAGGACCTAGTCGAAGAAGGAGCATGCATATACAACTCAGGCTGAACTGAGATGGATTGAATTAGTGGGGATCACAGAGTATGTTGGGTGCATCCTTTGCATTATCAAAAAGGCTCAGTAGGTCCAAAGATAGATTAGATTCAGTTCTTGAATGAAATTTGAATGAAGTTTGAACCAATCAATGGGAGCTCTGCATCATCCATATTAATAGTCTTGGTGGTTAACTCTGGTGCCTTTGAGTTATTCTGATTTCCATAATTATGCACCCAGGTTCATGTGTTTCACGTGGATCGATAACCTTCTGTTTTACTCCAACTAGAACAAGAGCAAAGATGATCCAGTCTTTGTGGACTCCCGGAATAATTATGTTGTAAGTGTTATCCCAAAACCACTCGCTGATTGTGTTTAACAAACGCAAATGTCAAGATCAGCTCAGTGTGACCCCGCCAAGGGCTGCGCTCGCCATTCACAGCGAAAGATCACATGCATGCTTAATCAGGTGTGAGTATCACCGAACAAAGAGGCAACATCATCTCAAGAACTGGCCTTGGGGCCTGTGTTCAGGTCAATTAGAGGATTAGAAGAGTCGGACAGGGTCGTTTTGCTCCACTGAAATATTCATAAGGCTTGAAGGAGCCTCTGGGTCCGGACTGTGAGGCCGCTGGCAATGGCTGCTGTTAAATTTTATATTTCCTCTGCACATATATCCTGCATAAATACTGTCATCTCGGGCGGACTACTGGTCTGGAAGTTTGCTCTCTGAGGTTACATTGACCGCCTCACTCTTTAGTGAGAGGCTGTGAGCTCTGAAAACACCCTGGAGTGAGACGACTCCTTCACCTCCACTTCACCATTTTATAGCGTGGCTCAAACTGTCAGCTCATCGGCCTCCTGACTATGCAGATCTAGACGTGCCTGCAGGGACATATCCAGGCGCCATCAGCTGGTAATTCAGTTTGTAAATCAAATCTAACTTTGAAAGTGTGTCACGGAGAATCTGACTTCTAATGTGTCCTTTTTAATTCAACAAGGAGGCTCCAAAAGGAACAGAATGTTATCAGACATGTCAAATACGAGGGCCTACATCGAAAGAATTGCTTTAATTGTTCAAATGGATTAAAATGTTACGGTCTGAAATTGTCTATTTTTGTAGCAAACAATGCAGATGTCAGTAAAGTAGAACAAAGTCAAAGAAAGTAAAGTTATTTGGTCCATGGAAAGATGAAATCCTTGTGGATGTCTGGCCTGAGGCAGCAAAATGTCCAGAGAAAGACTTGAAGGCACGTCTCGAGTTTCTCTGAAAGTTAACCGAACGCAGTCCTCGTTTTTTTTCACCTGAAAGAGATAAGGTACCCAGGAGTTTTAGCATCCCTGCAAACTATTTCTGGTGCAGTCCCTGAAGGAAAGGAGCCTCATCTCTCTATAATTCAAGAGCTAACTTTCAAAAAGTGACACAGTGATGCACAGACACACTCACTCATACACACCTCCTGTGATCGTCACGCCAGCTTCAGAGGCAGAGAGACGATATATAAGGAAGGTTTTTTTCCACATGCGTCCTCTCGTGTACTTCACATGTCTAAGCCGTTTAAAGTAATGTTATATCATCTGCATTAATTCACCCTCAGCCCCCCAGAGAAACTCACATTTGATTAAAAATGTAAGAGTACATATGTTTAACCACCCTGATGCTGGAGCTCTCTGATTAGCAATGTCTACTGGAGTTCATGTACATCAAAGTTTGCACACATACTAACGTCCAAATTCCACCAGATCCGTGTCTGGTCTGTCCCTGATCCCTCACAGCATCAGAGTTCATAGGTTTCTATTCTAGTCAATGTGTTAACTTCCACTGGATCCGCTCAGTTGCGTTCTTGCTCCGACTCTGATCCGACACGTCTGAGCCCTCCAGATCAGATACGCAAGACTACTGAAGAGGAAACTACAGTTCAGGTGAGTTTTACTGAAATACCAAGAAAGAAACTAGTTGTAAAGTATCTGTAGTAAGAAGTACACATCATAAGGTGTCTTAAAGAGCAGAAAAGACATTAGTGACTCAGTTTAAAGCCCTAAAAGACGCGTCAATAGTGACTTTTAGAACACAACAAAAGGTGCTTTTCCACCGCAGGAACTTTCCCCAGGAACTAGGGACCCTTTTGAGGAAGTATGCACTCTTTTGACAGCAGGAACCATAGTCTAAATTCAGTTCTGGGACTTCCACCAGATCTGTGTCCGGTCTGTCTCCAATCCGTCACAGCAACGAATCTGATAGGTTTCTATTCTAGTCAATGTGTTAACTTCCACTGGATCCGCTCCGTTGTGTTCCGGCTGCGCCTCTGATCCGGCAGGTTGGAGCCCTCCAGATCAGATACACAAGACTTCTATTTTTGCTGGATGCCGGAGCACGACGCATCAATCTCAACAGAGCAGATGGAGCAGGACAGGAAGTCAGGTTTCACCAAAACAAAATGAAAAACATCCGGTTAATTTTCAGAATAAAACACTCTGTGTTATCACCAGATCGTATTTCACTTAACTACAACAACAAACCATCATGATGAGCGGAGCCAGGCCTGGAGTCAACAGGTCAGAGGTTTTCAGAGGACCAGAAAGACAACATGGATGAGGAGAGGAGGAGGAGGAGAATCCTTGATTCAGTGATTACCGTCAGTCACATGACTCCAGCTGTCCGGCGGTCCTGCTCCATGCTGGGTTCTGAAAACACAACCGGTGGGTGTTGACGGATGAGAGAGCACGGAGCCGGACCGCAGCGGATTGGAGATAGATCGGACACGGATCTGGTGGAAGTCCCGGGTCGTGCTTACAAGACACAGAAGGAATGCTAATGACTTCTTCTATCATGCTATTTTTAAGTTGCCATCAGTGGTCTTGAATCAAATATCTCAAACAGTCATGACTTGGTTCCCATTAACATTTAGTCCAATTAACCAAAGTTTGAAAGGTCTTGAGTTAGTCGCCCAACTTAAAGTCAAACTTGTGTAATGAGTTTTGGAGGCAGGTTAGACAATCATACATCAGGGCTCAACACCTGACATCACTGGGTTTGCTGTGATTGATATTATTGCTGAAATTAAAGCCATCAATCTGCACCTGTCTCGTTGAAACAACTGAATCAGAGAATCTTATTTCAGATCTGCAGCTCTCCGTCAGTCCGCCTGGAGTCGAACCATCAGGTCCAGTTTACTCTGTCAGAGTCTGTTTACTCCGTCAGATGTTTGTGACATGAGCTAATGTACCTCTCGCTATCAGCTCGCTCCTGCTCAAACTTCTAATGGCTTCATTCATCAGCGGCTATTTAACGCTGGATTTCACTTGGACACTGATCTGCTCATCAGTCACTTTTCATCAAGCCTGACATGTTGGCTCTGACATCACGGCGTGCCGCCTGTCGATGCACGGGCGCCGTGTGTTTGAGATGAGAGCAGGGAGGTGAGTGCCTGTGGTCCTGACTGCACTGTGACACACTCCTCTACACACATACACACACACACACACAAACACACACACACACTATCTCTCCATCTGCATCACACCCTTTAATGAGTCAACACACACTGCACCCAGTACGAGCTGCATCTGATGTCACTGACCTCCCACACACGTTAACACACACACACATGTTCTGCAGTGTGACTTCTTGTGTTTCTTTACAAACTTGAGCGTGAAGACATACGTGTCACACACTCACAAGCAAGCGTTCCCAGGCCAGATGGGATTTATAACCCCTCCAGCAAGTTCTGGGTCTGCCCGAGGCCTTCTTCCAGTTGGACGCTGGACCTGGAACACCTCTGAAGGGGGGCTTCCAGGAATGCTCGAACCACCTCAACTGACTCCTTTGGATTCAGAAAGAGGAACAGCTCTACTCTGAACTCCCTCTGGTTGTCCAAACTCCTGACCCTGACCTCGACCTCCACCTCTGAAGCTGAGCCCAGACGCCCTGGAGAGGAAACTCATTTTGGCGGCTTATATTCCATTCTTTTGCCAATAGCTTACGAACATTGGTGAGGGTTGGAATATAGATGTTTTGGCTGTATACATAAATCATTTTTTTAATCAGTTAAATCAACTTCAAATCAATATTTTCCATTAGCTTGTTAATGTCTTTTTGTTGTAGCGAGTAAGAAGCAGGTGAGCAGTCGGTTAAGCAGATTAAAACCCTGACAGGGTGAGAAAAGACCTGCATAACCCCTCACTCACTATCAGTCAATCAATCTTTATTTGTATAGCATCAAATCACAAGAAACATTAGACCCAACATCAAGACCGGATCAGATCCAGTCCCATCTTACATACAGGACTCAGTCTGATCTCATCTTAATCCACCATGAGCAGAGCACTTTGCAGCATTTAGCAAGTTACAGTGGCAAGGACAAACTTCCTTTAACAGGCAGAAACCTCCAGCAGGACCAGACTCATGTTAGACACACATCTGCTGAGACCGAGTTGGAGAGAGGGATAGAGTAAAGTAGTTGTTGCCACTCACTATACATTATTCCTTACTAATTAGATGGCTCACACTTATATACACACAGGAGCAACATTCGCTTCTAGTCTCAGTTGTCTTTACGTCAAAGTCATGACAATGAAAGTGAAATTAAAAATGTATTTATGAATATTTCTTTATTTTCAAGTTGGGGGGGGGCTTAGCTAACTATAAGGACAAAGGCCCAGCCAAAGAACAATGCAGTTGAGGTAAATGTGAGAATAGAACAGTAAAGTTTCCAGCCAGAAAACCAAAACAATAAGCTGAAAGATGCTAAAATGCGACCAAAAGTGTCTCCTTTCCATCAAACTACTGACTGCTACTGTAACGCTTCAAAAAGGGGAACACTACCATTGTTTCTAGAGCCAGCAGCGAGATAGATATTACTAAATGAGTTAATTAAGAGTTATATTGAATGAAAAAATTAATGGATATTTACTAAATAACCTTATATTTGTAATGCTCTGAACTAAATATTGGGCACTATTTTCAATTGACTGCCGAATGTGACTGTACCCTTGGTAAAAGCACAAACCTGTGATCAGGCCTCGACTCTTAAAGCTAGGGTTGGCAGTCTCGGAAAACCAGCATGAATTTGAATGTAGCTTTTCCTCATGACTCCGTCTAACTCCTCCCCTCCCCCTCCTCCAACACGACCCCCCCCCCCTCACATGCACGAGCGCCGCTGATTCTCGACCATATGATGGTGATTGATTCAAAACCGGTCCTCACCAAAACATTCTCATAGTGAAAGTTAAAAACACAAACAAACATGGCTGCTGTTAGTACTCACAACTATCATTCTAGCATTATCCAGTTGTACCGGTGACACGATATCAGGAGAAAAGTTATAACACATATATAATACTGTAACAGCTCTACTGTTTGTTAAACCTGTTCAGTGTAGATGCTCTTAATTCCTACAGTGTTGACGGTCAGTGAAGGCATCAGGAGAGGTGTAGAGTGTGCGAGTGGGAGAGAGGAGAGGAGAAGTTTTTCATTCATTCAAACATTGATTGTTGTTTTGTTGGTTGGCGTGATCACGGCCGACAGTGACCGGTTATTAAAGATCAACGTGTTCACCAATCGGCTCGTCATCCCTACAGCGTCCAGACGGACGCTACAATAAATATATATTTTCTGTAGGACTTACTGAACGTCATTAATTATTCTGCTTGTTGGTGAGAGCTTTTTAGACTCTGATCCGGACTACAGTCCTGAGCAAAGCACCTCATCAGGTCAGAGGGGACAGGCCCGAGGACGAGCGAGAGGGGCAGTAAATAGAGTCAGGGGAAGTAGAGGCAGGAGACGGGGACTCGGAGGAGTGCACGCTGGGGAAATGTACGCGCAGGAGGAGGGCAGAACGGCTGGACAGGATTTGATTGGTTTAAAATTTGGGGAGCCAAAAAACGGTGATTGGTTGGTGTTTTCCCAGGTTTACTCCGGCTGTAGATAGCAGTTTTTTTTCACTCTTTTTTAGGAACACATCATGTATTGATTACCATCAGGACATAAAGATCATTTTAACCAGTATGACAAAAAGTGTATCTAAATCTGATTACCAACCCCAGCTTTAAGGGCTTAATTTGATCAGCATATTTTCATTGTTATTAGTTTTGGTTTTTTATTCCTTTTGCACTCATTTATTTCTTAAATATTAACCTATTTATTTTATTGTATTTTCACTATCATTTATTTTTGTATTTATTTATTTATGTTTTATTTTAAATTACTGTGTTTTTGTTGTTCCTTCACTTATTTTGTTCTGAAACAAAAAAAACATCACTTGCTTTAATTGTTTACAATGATCTTCTGTATGTAAGATTGGTGTACTATATTCAGAAACCCGCTCCTTATCTTCCTGCTGTAATGGTATCACTCGTACAACACACACTGGCCTTCGTTTTAAACCCTCCCGTAAAGTGATTGGTGTGATTTGTAGGGACTTGGACATATTATGATTGGATGAACATCTTACAGTGAGTGAAAAATAAGCTCTCCCCCGTGGCTCTCCCCTCGGCTGTCTGTGTTTACGGCCTTGTTTACTTCTCTTGGCTGCTGATTTCCCTGAAACAGGCCCGCAAGGTGCTCTTCAGGCCGGGACGCGGCCCTGCCAATTGAAAAGTCTCTGGCTCAAATTCCCCTTATGGAGTCTGGTGTGTCTTCTCTTACATTATGCTGCACACAGTGGTGCTGTGTAGGGACGTGTACGTGGAGTGAAGGAATAAAAGGTGGTTTACGGACCAACAAATTGCTTTTTGGCAGCCAGACAGAGATCAGGGTGTGAAGGTGCATCACAATAGATCAATAACGGTTTAAGTTAGAAGTGGGAGGCATTAAACTTTTTCATTCTAAAGCTTGAAGGTAGTGAAATCAGTGTCGAGAAAAGTGCAGTTTGAACATCCTGTGTTTAGTGGGAACAATGCAAAGCTCTACCACTCAGAAGGTGAGGTTGTTCTGCCTTCCTGATCTTATTCCTAACATCTTTTAACTCCTCTCTTTGTTTTTAATCTCTTCTGTCTTCTCTTCCCCCTTTAATGTGGAAAGTAGGGGGAGGTAGAGCGTACAGGCTAACCCAGTAGGGGTGAACTCAAGCCAAAACAGGATCATTAACCTGGCTCTACCTTCCTGGTCTCCTTTCTTAAACTTCTATAGACCACTTTTTGTTATCTGTCCTCTATTTCCTTATTATGGTGGGGGACTAGAGGTAGGTAGGGTGTCCAGGCTATCCTGACAGGGGTTAGCCCTAGCCCACAACAGGCTTTCCGCCCTTCCTTTGCCTTCCCCATCTTTTTTGGGGACTGCTCTCTTTGTTTTTTGTCTCTTCTCTCCTCTCTTCCCTTATTAAGGCGAGGGAGTATGGGGAGGTAGAGCATACAGGCTAACCCAGTAGGGGTGAACTCTAGCCCAGACCATCTTCTTGCCCTTGCTCTACCTTCCCTATCATCTTACTAACATCTCTCTTCAGACTCCTCTTTCTGTTTCCATCCCTTCTGTCCTCTCTTCCCTTATTAAGGTGAGGAATTATGGGGAGGTAGAGCATACAGGCAAACTTGGGGGTGGTAAACTACCCAAAACAGCCTTCTCGCCCTTGCTTTTCCTTCCCTGTCTCCTTTCTGACGTCTCTTCAAAGACTCTTCTCTTTTTTGTCTCCTCTGTCCTCTCTTTACCCAATAAGTTAGGGGAGTAAGGGAAGGTAGAGCATACAGGCTAACCTAGCAGGGGGTGAGCCCTAACTCAGTCTTCTTGACACTGCTCTGCCTTTCCTGTCTATTATTTAATCTCTAGTCAGACTCATTTTGGTTTTATCTTCTGTCCTCTCTTCCCTCGTTAAGACGGGGTAGTGGGGGGAGGTAGAGCGTACAGGCTAACCTGGCAGGGGTGAATTATTCAACAAAGTATTCTTGACTTGCAATGTTCCAGTCTGCCATCTTACATCTCTTCAAAAACTCCACTCTTTTCTTTTTCTTCACTCATTAAGGTGTGATAGTTGGGGAAGGTAGAGCATACAGGCTAACTTAGCAGGAGTGAGCTTAAACATACAGTATTCCTGCCTTGCTCTGCCTCTCTTGCCTTAATGATATCCCTCTTCACACTTCTAATCTCTCTCTCCTGTCTTCTCTTTTCTCATTAAGGTAGGAAAGTAGGGGGAGGTAGAGCATTCAGGCTAACCTGGCAGGGTTGAGCTTCAGACCTTACAGTCCTTGTGGTAGTAGGTTATGTAACTTATCAGTAGAGCTTAGATGTTTGGATGAGAGCATAATGAGCTTAATAAATGTACTAAAAAGGACTCTGATGAGGACAGAACTTGTTATACAACGGATGATTTGTCAGAGCTTATCTGTGACTGACATATCCGGCCTCATTGATGCCATTTTCAGTCCGGATGATGAAAGATTTGATGTGCCGATCAAACACATGGTCATTATTTCTACAGCTATATCAATTTATTCACACTGGCTGCCATTTTTGGACCATCTCTTTAGCTCTGACAGGAAGAGATGCCCAAATTCTTCATGCCATCTGACTGGCTTTAGTGTTTATCTGGTTAGGTTAACTGCCCTGAAATTGACACGATGATATGATGTGGGTGATGATTTAAAAGATCTGACTCCTGGCTAAATCCAGCCAATAAGAGTGTTTCTACCTGGAGAGCTGCGTTTGTCTTCGTTTCACACGTGTGTCTCGTCTTTACCTGGCGTAGACGTTTCCTCTCAGTGGTCATTAATGGATATTTTCTACCTTTAGCCTTTCCTGAGCTCCCTGGTGTCTGGCTTCCTCCCTGACCACCTGCAGCTCCCTCTTTTCTCTCCTCACACCTCCTCTTCCCCCTCCTCCTCTTCCTCCCTCGCTCCCACAGGAGTGTGCTCACCACGCGCTGCCATCCATCAGCCTTGTCATCGGTCGCTCCGGGGCGGTTTGGCGAGGACTGCGTGGGACTCGGCTCATTTCCCTGCTCTGATTATCCCGGCCTGCTCGGCGGGAACGAAGCCCCCCCCCCCCCCCCTCCCCCTCCTCCACTTAGGGGCCTTCATCGCCCCCTCTTCCACCTCCTCTTCTTCTTCTCTTGTCTTCCTGGATTCGTTTCTCCTTCAGTCACTATAATTATTTCACTCCCACAGTTTCCTCTTCATCTCATCACCTCCTCACTTCCAGGTCTCCTACACAGGATAGATCTGCATATATGACGTGCTGGTAAGTGTCTGCAGCGTGTTGCCCCCCCTCTCGGGCTGCAGGAAAAGCCGGGTTTCACAAACGTTCATTTAAAGAGCTTTTCGTCTGGCAGCTTGGGATTCCCTGACTGTTTAGCAGCTCTGTTCGTTCGGCGGTGGGGGCTGTTGAAAGAGTCTCCTGGTGGATTCTGATGGTTAAATAAGTGCGGAGGCTCGGCCCTGCTGCGAGAGGCGATGAGAACTGAACACCGATCCTTTTATTAATGTGAGATCGAGGCTGTCTTATGGGGAATACTCCTTTGAAAGATCTCATGCATTTAAAAACCAATGGTTGCAGAGTTTTCTGCAAAAATATGGAATAAAGGTATGAAATATTAAAAAGAGGTTCTCACTTTTAGGGGATGGCCAGGAGTGTTGAATGCTTTATGCTTTTACTTTTTGGCCAATTAGAATATTTTTCCTGAAGACTTCTTGGACTCCTTGGCAAATCTTCAACTTTGGCTTGCAGTGCAGGTGTCTTAATCTTCCACTTGATGCACTTGTTTTAAGCCTAGCATCTTAATGCTGGGGTTGGTAGTCAGATTCAGATACACTTTTTGTTATACTGGTTAAAATGATCTTTATGTCCCGATGGCGATCAATACATTATGTGTTCTTTAAAAAGAGTGAAAAAAAGCGTCTATCTACAGCCGGAGTAAACCTGGGAAAACACCAACCAATCCCTGCCATCAGGAGCCAAATTATGAAACCAATCAAATCCCATCCTGCCGTTCTGTCCGCCTCCTGCAAAGCGTACATTTCATGTTTGTTTGTGTTTTTAACTTTCACTGTGAGAATGTTAAGGTGTTGTCTTACTGCTGAGTTGACGTAGGGGTTAGACGGAGTTCTAAGGAAATGGTACATTCAAATTCATTCTAGTTTTCCTTGATTAGCAACCCTAGCTTTAACCGAAATTAACCCTTTAATCGTTCGATTCATCTCAGAACTTCTTCCCAAGGATTTAGACTCACACATTGAGTCTTTTCTGCGCTGAGTCGCAACCCGAAAACTGGCTCAGAGCTCTTGACACCCCTGCAGGGTCCCCGTATGACCAACATCTAATTGTAGATCAAATATCAGGCAATAACGCCATGACGCCAAATGTGGCATTAAACAAACTAGGGATGACCACAATTAATCGATTATCGATTAATTGATTGTTAAGAAATTACTTGAAACACGCATTTTTGTTATCAATTTTCCGTCACGTGGAACAAACATCATGTGGTCTCATATTACACTCATCTATCAGGGAGGTGTTTTAAGTTTAAAGCATGTTTCGATGTGAATCAGCTGTTAAAGGTGTTGCGCACAGAGGAGATGCTCAGCTGGCGGCTGCGGCTGTGCGTCAGGTCTCCACGTGCGCTTTTTAAAAGAGGATCAATACAAAACTGCTGCCAACAATGATACGGACACAAAGGTTGACAGCTTTAAACAGGATATTTCCCACCTTTGGATACAAAGGCAACAGACAGGTGGGAAATTCTGGTACGCTACGTTTAAAGACCAGCAACATCAGAGCCGTCTGAGCTTTTCTCCAGCGGGACTGATTATGACCCGGTTGCGCTCCCGGCTGACACCTGACCGAATACACATGTTTATTTTTCTCAATAAGAACGAGTAGACAGAAAACTGGACACTGTGAGTCTGAAGTACTTTTCTGTTAGTGTTATGAGCCTTCACTTTATAAGATTATGTCCGCGGAGAATATTTCAATGAGCCTGTTCGTTGATATCCTGCGTGTCAAACGTGTGCCCGTATTCAATCCCGTCAGTGATATGCATTTTGTTGCTGTAAAAAATAAAATTTAGGGGGAAAACAACCTTTTTGGCATTGTTAGTGACGTAAGAATAATAATGTTTTCTTTATCAATGAATCGATAATTGATCGTTAACATTTCCAAAAATCGATCACGGAAAATAATTAAAATGTACATCCCTAAAACAAACATTAGCATGAAAACATAAAATATTTTAAAATCTAAGATGAAGAAAGAAAGAAAGCAAGTAAGTAATGTCATTAAAACTTAGTTTGTTAAAAGAAATTAAAAGTTTGTAGTTACAGAAATAAAAACTAAGGTTGAAATATGAGTTTACATCCATGTAAGGGTTGGAGTAAGCAGCTAATAAGAGGATAGTTTTTAGTCTGTTTTTATTTGGAAGGATTATTATAATGGTGTCTTCTATCTTCCACTTGATGCACTTGTTTTTCGTCTAGCATCTTAAAGGTGTGAATTGCTGAATTCCAAGTATTTCTATTCACTCATGGTCGATCCCCCCTTAGTGAGCTAACACACAGCTGATCAACTTTCTCAGTGGAAGCACATATCAGGCCTCAAACCAAACCCAAAGAGTCCTCTTTTCTGCTACATTTCCGCTCTTTCACGTCGCCTTGACAGCCCCGCCTCCCTCGAGGCTCCTCCAAAACGCCGCCTCGCACGGCGACCAAGGAAGTTTTCATTTGGCACGGCTGCTCGCAGGCATGAGCTGGCCTACTTTAAACCCTCGTCTGCATAAAAAAAAACAACAGGCTCAACTCGTCTGGCCTCTCTGCACCTCCTCACCCTGCAAGAACATGCAATCTGTGGCCCCCTCCAGACGGGGGTTAAGAAGATCCAGTGAGGGGTTTGTATCAACTGCTGGTCCGTGTGAGTCCTGACCCTGTCTAAGGCTAACCCAAAGCCTTTCAAACACACACACACAGTCACACACATGGGCACAGCAGGGAACAGTGGTCATTTGGACGGCTGTAGCTTGTCTCTGGCCCAAATAAGCATTGAGGGGAAACATGCATCAGTGCATTAAATTACTGTTTGTGAGCATGTTCTCAGTTGTAAACCGAAAAGAGAGTACAGTTACTTAACCTCATAATCATGCAGGAAAAATGAGCTCCAGCTGAGTGAAAACGTCAAAAACCTCAAGTTATATTTACAGCTTGTGTCTGCTTTATTTACTTTTCAGAGAGACTGGGAATTCTCCTTCAAACAGCTCTGAAAAATCAAGAAAGAGAACAGAAACAGCATTTTTTTTTGTAAAAAACACACTACAGCTGATGCAAGTTTGACTTTGCGCTCTCATATGTCATCATGCAGCATCTTCAGTAACTCTGCTAAGATGAGAATATGAGAAATGAGAAAATATGGGACCTTTACTCGGTTTAATTAGCATGTCAAAGCAAACCCATTTCAAAAACTGTCTAAATTAAGCCGCCCCTCTTCATGCCAAGGATCACACGCTGAGGCGCCTTTGCAATGTGGCCCACACAGATCTCACTGCCGCCTGCAGAGTACATGATAAAATACATTACAAATATATGAGCTATTATTAATACAACCAATAAAAAGGCCTAAAAAGGAAACACTAGCTTCAGAGCAGGACGCCTGAAGGCATCTGAAACCCATCAATCTGAAATCCTCCGAGCTGAGAGTCTGCAGGCTGCGCTCATTAACGTCTCCACGTTCCCACAAAACACATCTGTGAGTGTTTCCGTTAATTTGTGAGAGATATTTGACAATCCTAAAAATACTCATAATAACGCTGAAGAGAGATACACACCTACAAACTGCTGAATGATTTAATGACACCATTAAACCCACTGACTCATTTCCGACCGACACGTGAAAACAGAAAGCTATTTCATAAATCACATAAAAGGGAAAGTCTGGATTAATTTGTGAAGAGGTATCCCCCGTCTGTTTTAATGTGTAGATTATAAACTCTGTCTGCAGTACATTTTTAAACATGCCTCAGGATTATTTCATTCATTAACAGCTGTGTAAAAAATGTATTTCTACACGTTCAGCGCTGAAATTCAACAAGATGAAATCTGTTAATCTGCCTCTCGTTGTGATTCTTCCACGAGGCTATTTGAGTATCTGCTAATTACAGAAGTAAAGAGGTAATTCCAAAAAGGCAACACCACTCCTTCATAATTTAACAGGTCATTATCTCACACCTCAGTTTTATGGCTGGAACTTTAATATGTGGACTTTAAAGGCACTATGAAGAGTTTTTAACTGGCTGAGAAACAGACTGAAACAGATATTGATGCCTCTTTATGACCCTCAAAAGCAAACAAGACCATCTACAACAACACTGATACCTTCTCTGTTGTCATTTTAATGTCTAAAACTGCTCTGAGGGGGTCGGTGTCAGAACAGATGATTGACATCTCGCTTTAGAAACACCCTTTTATGGCTGTTTTCATTGCAAATAATCACATTGTAAGATAAGTCTAAATGTTAAAAGACAACAGGATGAGGTTATTGTCTGAAGACAATTATTTTGCATTTACAGGACAAGAGATAAGAGGTATAACTTTGTCCACAAGGGGGCGCCAGAATCGATACAAGCTAAAAGTTCCTCACAGCAGCTTTAAGAGGGGGTAGGATATGAATATTCCTGACATAGACGAGTAAAACAATGAAAATATTCACTTTTTAGAAGCATAAATTAAAGAGTTTTAACAAAGCGGCAACCTCCAGACTTAAGATATGAAGCCAATGCGGAAGTGCTTAAACTGCAGTTCACTGAGTGTCCACTAGAGGCTTGCTGCAGAAACACCAGAAACCACATACACACCCATTCAAAGAAGACGATCTTTACAGCAGAAATAAACACGTTTACAGCCTGGTACAAAAAACAAGTGTAGTCTGGATAGCTAATTTCTCGATCGGCACACACAGGTGAATATTTTCATAACGCAGCAATTTTGAAGATATTGAGATAACGAATTTTCCAATGAGAGGCACAGCTGACTTGATTGACAGGCGGGAACACTGTAGCTGTTGGCGAGGAGGCTCAAAGCCCGCCTCTTTATGTCACAATCACTAGTCAGCAGCAATATGGCTCCCGCCGACGATTGGCCTCAAAACAGGGCTTCAGGAACAGATGGGTGACATCACGGATACTACGTCCATTTATTATACAGTCTATGGTCTGTTTCTGAAGCGCTGTTTGAAGCCAATTGTCAGCGGGAGCCATATTGGAAATGCTGAACTCAACCTAACTTTGTCCGAGGTAGTGTGAGGTGGAGAGGTGGTGCCGGCCTGTCAATCAAGTCAGCCATGCCCTTATTTGGGCAAAATTCGTAAATGGTAAATAGACATGTACTTATATAGCGCCTTTGTAGTCTTTCTGACCACTCAAAGCGCTTTTACACTACTCGTCACATTCACCCATTCATACCCATTCACTCACTGATGGTAGAGGGACCATCAGCGTTAGCTAATCTCATTCGTTCACATTCACACACCTCTGAACAACAGAGGGAGCAATTTGGGGTTCAGTGTCTTGCTCAAGGACACTTCGGCATGTGACTGCTGGGGCTGGGATTGAACCACCAACCTTCCGATTGATAGACGACCGACTCTACCCACTGAGCCACAGCCACCCCGTAGGTTTAATATCTCTGAAAAAGCCAGGTTATGAAAAAATGTACCCCCGTACAGTGTGTGCCGATACCAGGCTGTAAACATGTTTATTTCTGCTGTAAAGATCAACTTCTTTGAATGGGTGTGTATGTGGTTTCTGGTGTTTCTGCAGCCAGCCTCTAGTGGACACTTAGTGAACTGCAGTTTATAACACTTCCGCATTGGCTTCATATTTTAAGACCGGAGGTTGCCGCTTGGTTCAGGTATATTAAGTGAAGGATGATAACTGAAGAGGGCATTATAAGACACCCTGCAGCCAATCAGAATCAAGTATTCACCCAGACCATGGGATATCAAACCTAGTGTACAGGACTCTGAATCCAATACAAGACAAACCGCAGACAAAACCCTGCACTGCTGCTCACATGATGACTCTGTTTGTTCTTCCTTAAATAAATGATCAGAAGCTGAAAAAGGAAAGTGTAAAAATCACAGATCGGATACCGCTGCACACACTCCAAATAAAGTCTTCTTGAAGAGAGCCCCTGAAGGCATCACTTCTCGAGTTCATATTCCAGCCCTCACCTTCGCAAAGTTTGTGTAAAAAAAATCAAAAGGAAGAAGTTCATAAGAGGAATTCTTCGGGACCTTCTGCTGTTTTTCTTTTTTGACATTGAGAGAATTCGGCGGAGGAGGTTCAAGCGTCTGATTGCTATTCCTCTCCGCGCCTCCCTGCTGGAGGTTTTCTGGGCACATCCTGGGGCAGACCCAAAACACAGCAGTGAGATTATGTATCCCAGCATGCGTCAGGAACGTCTCAGGATGCTGCAGGAGAAGGATGTTGCTGAGGAGAATTCCCCAAAAGGAGAAGATTGTTGGAAAACAAAAGCATGCTTTTTTATCCTGTGGGTGTGTTTTATGCCACTATGAATCCTGCGTGCTCACAGACATGAACGAAGAATAAAGGAAGTGTCGTCCACAAAGCTAAGGTTGCCTTTTTTTTATTTCAACACGTCTGCAGCTACACAGCGTTAGCATGGAAACTGCAGTGAGCCCGTTCATGTGGGTGTGATGAGGTGACTTAATGGGAGTCTGACATAAAAGTCAGAGATGCTCGTCAGTTATACTTTTAAAACCGCCCGCGTCTGCCCGTCAGAAAGGACTGAAATATGCTCCTTCCTCTTTTGTGCATCCAGCTGCTGCAACGGGGAAGTTTGTTTTTGAGATGTTATTCTGCAGCTGTGATGCTGAGGGAAATTGCTTAGCAACTCCACAGGCTATAAAAAGAGACTGATTGTATAAAAGTTTCCTTTCTACCACAACTTCATTTATAAACCACAGCCACACTTTCCTCATCAGTTCAGTTATCTTGCTAACAAACTAGCACTGCTAATGTTTGCTAATCAGTAGGGATGTAAGGATATATGACATCCCTCCGGAGGCCAGGCCAGACAAACTTTGCTGCCACCAATCTAACTGAAGCCCTCACGCCGAATGTATCCTTACATCCCTACTAATCAGTCAACTCAACGGGAGATTGTAATCTTTTTAAGGCTGTACACTTGTGCAATACCTAAAAGTGTTTCTCTGTTTCGTGTCATAACGTCAGGACTTGAGGTTTCCAGGGATGAACTCTGAAGAGATCTGGAAAGCAGAGGAGGAAGTGGAGAGCTGCTGATCAGCTCTGAGAACAATCTGGAGGGTATTTGAACTGCCTATCTCAGAAAAGAGGAAGTCTATTGGAAATCTAATTTAGTTTGATCCGAGCCAATCTATTCATCACAGGGAGGCGTAATCCCACAATGCACTGTGCAGCCGGCAGAGAGACAGGGAAGAAGGGCTGACAGTCTATAACAGAACAGAACGAACACAACAGACAAACAGTGTCTCATTGAGGGGTATTGACTGATTCAAACCTCTGGATTTACAGCATGTCTTTCAACTGTGGGAGGAAACAGTGGCCGCGAGAGAAAATCTATATCAACACTGAGGAAACATGAGAAAATACACGACTCCATGGTGAATGCATGTTATCACTTTTACACAAAGTCAGGAACACACTGAGCCATAAAACGGATTCTGGTGTTTCTGCAGCCAGCCTCAAGTGGACGCGCGATGAACTGCAGTTTTTAGCACTTCTGCATAGGCTTCATATTTTGAGACTGGAGGTTGCCGCTTGGTTAGAATACAGTGCAAATAAAGCAAAGAGGTATGACACCAAAACTGTTTTGTACCCAGGTTTTAACATGTTGGGGCGTTTTAATATGGGCTCTTATTGGGATTTATTGGCTTTTGGAGCCAGCCTCTAGTGGACACTTGAGGAATCGCAGCTTGTTTTACACTTGCTTTATTGGCGTCAGATTTCAACATCAAAGGTTGATAATGACAAATGAGATTCTTAAACTAAGGTCACCAAAACACCCTTCTTCCACCTCCACAACATTGCACGCCTCAGATCCTCTCTCTCCTCCTCTGCTTCCCTCCACTGACCTCCAAAAACTCCAATATATCCAGATCTCAGCTGCCCAGTTACTCACCCACTCCCGCTCCAGAGCCAACATCACACCCATCCTTCAGCACCTCCACTGGCTACCCATACAGCACCTGAACGTGCATGAAAGCCAGATATTTTTGCACACTCATCAGGCCTGGTGAAAAATTTACTAAATTTATGGGTCTCGCAAAAAAATTGCAAAAATGTGCTCACTAGCGCCCCCTAAAATTTTCAAAAACGCCTCCGTATTGGGGTTATTTTGAGCTACATGCTTGAAAATGTTTACGCATACTCATGGCATCAGGACGCACAAAAAATCCTCTCACACCCATATCCGAAACTCAACAGGAAGAGCGCCACCTATTTTTGAAAATTAAAAATGGCTCCAAAAAGCGTCCAAAAACGTCCAAATAAGGGTGCATTCTTTCAATATCATCTCTTAGGGATTTTCTCCAATTCAGTCCAAACCAAGGGCAGCCTATAGTAGACCCACAAGAAAAAATTATCAGAACAAATTCCATTTAGGCTAAAATTGTGGGCGTGGCAGGCGTGGCAGGCGTGGCAGGCGTGGCAGGCGTGGCAGGCGTGGCAGGCGTTCAGGCGGTGCATCAAACCCCCATACAGCTTTGACTGTGAAGAATGACGCCAAAAATAAGGGTGCCTACTTTTGAGAGCTCCTCCTAGGGTTTTTCTCCAATTCAGTCCAAACAAGGCACATTCTATAGCAGACATATTGACGATTATAAAACCATTAAAGGCATTCCGTTCAGACTAAAATTGTGGGCGTGGCAGACTCTGAAGTTTGAGGTTTTCTTGGTAATCTGCCAAAAACTTGGAACATTTGCACCACCTAAGCCAGTATACACTCTCAGATCTTGCTTTCACATCATGTGGTGGCAAATATCAGGCGGTGGTTTACATGTGGCGGTGGCTGCAGGTGTGCGAGGGCCTGTTCATCGCCGCTTGCGGCTTTAATTATTATTACTCTTAAATGTTCTCAAAATGTTCAAGTTTGCTTTACTGTACTTAAGAAATCAAGTATTTCTCCCTTTACTTACAAACCTTTTTTATTCTTCTACATTATTTAATTCTTGTTAATTTCATTCAAAATATTTAATGTGTTCAAAAGATTAGGTTTTGTTAAAAAGTCCAATGATGGCAAGAATTACCAAACTCAGTACAGTGTTCAACACATAAATGCATCAATACTGATCTGAGTGGTTCAATAACATGTTTATGTAACATTAATAATATGTGATAAAGTCATTTAGAGATCTCCTGATGTCTGACCTAAACTTCAGTCCTGGTTTTATAAAGTATTTGTAAAGCTCAGGAGGGGTTTGGTTATTTTTACTCGTGTAAATGATCTGAAGACCTCTTCCACCACGCATCTGTTTTTCCATCACCCCCTTCTAGATAACTCCAAACTAAAGTCTGTAAAATGTCAAAAATATTTTTAAAATGTCAATCACGGCTTGCCAGAGCCCACATAGCAAATTCAAATTACTTTCTGGTTCCAAAAAACTGTCCCAAACCGTAACTGTGCAACTTATGGTGAGAAAAGCTGCCAAACCCCACGAGCTACAAGCTGCAAGTGTTTGACATTTCTGGGTGACACATAAACACAAACCCGCAGTCACACTACACAACTAACAGAGCGAAAAAAAAGACAACTTTCACGTCAAATATAATCCTCCACTGACTGAAAGAAAAGTCCGGTGCCTGAATAAATCCAGCAGGAACAAACAGAGATGCCACTTTGCTGGTTCGCATCAGAAACAAAGATGCTCCAAGCGAGAGAAACCTGGATTTTAAAGACAGAAAGCTTTTTGTCTGTCAGAGTGAAAACCTTTGAACACAACAGAAGTGCATTTTCAATTAGTCCTTGAAAAGAAGAGAATCCAGCAGAATGTTTCACACACTGATTCTTCATAAGAAAGGTGGAGGAAAACTTGCTTATTTCCCCCGACAGCCTCGTCATTGAACGGGTCCGTCTGTTTGTGTGTCTGCGTGTATACTCCAGTGATTAACGGTGTCAGAAGCAAAAACGTCTGACAGAGCGCCCGCTGTCTGTGCGGCGTTAAAGGCTCATGCTCAGATGAACACGCACAAGAGAGCGGCTGACACTCGGGATGGTCTGACAATGAAGGCATAAATTGGTCTCTGAGTACATTCGGTCCCTGCTGTCATGCTAAAGATCTCTCACAAACAAACTGATGACAAAAGTTAAAGTTTGATGAGTTGAGCTGTGAAGTGAGAGGATGCAAGGGGAGCACATCACAGAGTGAACAGTCGTCTGCATAGAAATGAATCTGCAGGAACATGTTGTTTGTAGTTGTGTCTCCTTTGTACGGACGCCCAAACTTGCACCATTCCTCCGCTTTAGATCTCAACTCCTCTTTCATACATCCAAGCATGCAGCCCAAAGTGCTTCACAAAAGAGACAAAAAACTACAGCAACAGATTTAATGATGCAAGGCGAATGTGATATGAAATATTTAAAAAGTTAAAATTAAATCAAATCAAATAAATACCAGAAAAATAAAATAAATTAAATAATAAGATGATAGAATAAAAATAGAATAAATTAAAGAAATATTCACCCTGACTCACATGCTATGGTCCTGCCCGAAGGTCCAGAGGTGGTGGACAGCAATTCATGAAAGTATTACTTTGGTCGTGGGGCAAGACATCCCATACTTACCAGGCCTATACATACTGGGGGATCACACACCCTTAAAGGGGATCCCTGAACCCCATACAAGATGGATTCCCACAGCCATCCTGCTGGGTCGTAAGATCCTTGTTAGGGAATGGAAAACGGTGGATCTCCCTCCATCTAGCCTATGGTTTACCCAATTAATTGTGGTTGGAGCTTACGAAGAACTTACATATAGGATGATAAACCGACTAGATCTATACAGGGCCAAATGGGGGAGATACATTGATCTCATCACGGGACCATAGAACTTAATCGAGTTAAGAGCTACCCTTTTAATTTTGTTTTATTGATATAATAATTTAGGTTGATCAACCCCAACGAACCCTGAATGAAAAAATGTAAAATCCTGCAAACCATCTAAATGGAACAAACTGGTCTAATTCTGCCTGGCGATGTAGACTTACAGCCCCAGTATTTTGATGATTATACTACAATCTGTAAATGGTAGACAACACATTTTATGTTCAAGTGTGCGTACCTCTCTTTAAGTTACATACTGTTATCATTTGTATTTAATTTTACTGTTAGTGTTATTCTTTTTATTCATATACATAGTCACTTGTCTATTTGTAATCTCATTCCTTTGTTTTTGTCTGACTGATTACTTTGTCGTCATTGTGGATTGTCCTGTGTGGATAATGTGTCCCGTCAGTTATTGTGTGAAAATGTGAAAACTAATAAAAAAATGTGATCATAAAAAAACATATATATATATTCTAAAACATTATTCATAAAAGTAACAATGCAGTCAAGGGCTAAAAGGAAATTACTCAAAGTTAAAAGCCAGATTAAAGAGGTAAATCTTAAGTTTACTTTTAAAAAATAACCCAGAGAGCTCGCCGTTTTAATGTCTCTGTTAAATTCTGTTGTTTTCTCAAGATCTCTACTTCTTGATCTTGTTATTTCATGATGAAAACAACAGATGCTTGTCTGCTTAAGGCTTCCATACAGTTGTGTAGATCACTACAGTGATGCTGGGACAGACGGACGGGGTGTTATGCATCTGATTAGCATCAAAGGAAGGCATTATTAATTTCCAAATTTTTACAATTAGAACTCTGAAATTTCTCATTGACAAAAATTTGAGTTCATCTATTTTTTTTTATTTATTTATTTATTATCTTTATTAAAAAAAATGTGGAATTTGAATTACTTAAGAAGTATGAGAAATACATATTTAATGGTACACATTTTGTCATTCTTTTAATACCACTATTATTAATTTTTGATGCAGCTCATAATTACTCAAAAAAAACCTCTTGGGTTTAATCATTTGAAAAAAGGAATTTTGAGTGTTTATTACTTTTTTTTTTTTTTATATATATATATACCTTTTGTTTGTTGATGTAATTGTGTTTTTATCAAAACATGTTATGTGCTTTATTATTCAATAATAAAAAACTTCCTTTTTTTTGTTTTATTTTATTTTTCAACATTTGTTTGTTAGTTAACTGTTTTTAAATCTGGCTTTTAATTTATAGTAATTTATTGTTAGGCCTGGACTGCATTATTATAATCATTTTTTTTAACATTTATTTATCTTATTTATTGTATTTATCTGATCTTTTTAACTTTGTTTTTTACACTTACTTATTTTATTATTTTTACTGAATTGTTTTATTTTTATCTTAAGTACTTTATGATTGTCTTTTACAATTTTATAATTTCTGTTTTCTGTCTGTTATTTTGTAAAGCACTCTGGGCTGCATGCTTGTATGTATGAAATGCTTTATAAATAAAGTTGAGTTGTGTGTTTTTTAAGCAAAATAAATTCCTCTGTATTTTGACATAACTTCTATTTATCGTCATGAAATGAAATTTTTCTTATTTTCCTTTAATTCTTAGTTTTTCATTGATTATCCTCTCATCGTCACATTTCAGATTGTTTTTGTTCTGTTTATTCATCGTTGATGTGTGTTTATCTTTTATTTGTGTGTGTGTGTGTGTGTGTGTGTTTCTCTCTAAAGGTCATATACCTCTCAGGTGTCAGATGAATCACACTACAACGTTTGAAGCCTGACATGCTTTCTGAAGCTTTTACCACAATGTGTTTTAAATAAAAATAAATGAATAAATAACAGCCCGACATCAAATCCGTCTCTCAGCAGGGAAATCTCTCTGTTCTCCGCCTCATCTTTATCCTCTGCACCGCCGTCTTACCTCTGAAATAAGGTTTCTAAACACAGCAATATAGCAACTCTGTGTTTCACTCAAACACGGATATGAAAACACTTTATCAGCCTCGGTCTTTCCCATGAGGACGCAGGGATTTATGCAGCAGAAAATACACCGAAAATAACAACAGGCGGGGGGAAGAAAGCTCTGAGAGCAACCAGAGGGGGGGGTGAACCTGGGAAATGAAGCCATGATTGATGTTTCCTGGTCAATTTCACAGCTATGGACTTCCAGCAGAGAGAAGGAGAGAGAGAGACTGAGAGAAAAAGGACAGCTGACAACTGTTGACTCTGGAAAACGTTAAAGACGGTGATCTCTGAGTCACCTTCAGGTGTGAACATCTGCAGCGAGTTATTGGAAGACGGAAATAACTAACAGTGGGAGTTAACAAAGGTCATTTATATCATGAGAGGCGTCAACAAAGATGGCAGGAGAAAGTCTGCCTGTTTGAGCTCCCTGTTACTTTACATTTACTACTGCATCATTGCATTTTATTACATTTACGTAAAGATATGCAACCTAATTTCAGTCATAAATTAGCTCAATAACCAGTCTTTAGGTTTGTAAAGTTGGCACCAATCAAAAGCATAATGCATATCTTACATTTTCCCCTAATTTGAGCCATAATTTGTCATTGAGTTGTACAAATATGACCAAAAACAGCTCCTTATTTTGTTGGCCCCGTATTTGGAACAATTAGTCCATACTTTTTAAGAAGAGTTGACAAGCTATTAACCTTAAATAATTATGTTTAAGGTGTTTTTTGTTGCTTATTTTGCACATTTTCTTAAAAAAAGCTGCATAAATCAACTTTATTACGCTAAAGGCTTTTGATTTTGTTGCTGCACTTACTAATATTATTCATATTAGACAGATATGTACTTAAAATGTTCTAATTTGGTGGGCAAACACACACATTAGCAAAGCCTTACTCAACTTTCACTTCCTGTTTCCATCATGCCTGTGTGAGCTAACATTATACAGAACTTTACATTATTTTAATGAAATTATGAAGACAAAAAAAAGGTCAAAATTTTAAATTTCCTCCTTAACTCATACATAAACATTTGGTGATGCTGCTTTCAGCCACTACACTCCCAAACTATGGAACAGCCTGCTGGAGGATCTGAGAGGAGCTGACAGAGATATTGTGACTTTTAAACGTAAACAAAAAATGTATTTATTCAGTCTGGCTTTTATGTAACAATTTAATAACTTACCTTTTACTATAATATTGATTTAAATGTTGCTTTATTATTTTAGTAATTTTAACTGTTATCTTATTCTATTTTTATGTATTTATTCATTCATTTATTTAAATTTGTATTTATCTACTCAGTTTTATTGACATTTTTAGCCTTAATTTTATTTTTCAACCCTCATCCTTACCCTTTTTAAATCTATTTATTTTTACTATTTTTATTCTTAATTTCGACGCTGTAACTTATTTTAATTACACATATTTTATTTTTGGTGTGCATTAGTCTCTATTTTATTTTATGTTATTCTTATTTTTAATTTTTATTATAATTATTTATATTATTATTATTATTATTATTATTATTATTATTATTATTATTATTATTATTATCAATATCTTCCCCTAATATGTCTTGCCATTGTTTCATTTCTCCTTCTTTCTTGTTTTTCAATCGCTGTAAAGCACTTTGGGTTGCATTTGGTTTGTATGAAAGGTGCTCTATAAAGATTGATTGATTGATTGATTGATTGATTAATTGATTGATTGATTGATTGATTGATTGATTGATTGATTGATTGATTGATTGATAAATGACCATGATGCTAGCTTAAAGTATAAGGATTGGTGGCATAAGCTAATCAATAGCACAAAAAGACCCTTTAAAGAGTTAATTCAACTTGGAACTGTTATTTTTTTTTACTACTTTGTGACTACTATACTGTTATATGCTGACAAATACACACTTAGATAATATTAAGTCCCTTTATTCTGTTCAAAATTAACAGAAGTTAGCTTAAACGTTGATGCTAACTTCAGTTCATTTTTAACAGGGGTAACGGTTCTACCTGTCAAACGTCCAACGGTCCTCCCCCTCTCCTGATGCAACGGTCCAGAAAGGCTCCCCACGAATCAAGTCCACAAAACGATATAATCCAAACATATAATCCACAATGGGTGTGTCCTGGATCCTTATTCTGCCCCAGGTACACAGTCTCAGTGACAGTAGGTGCACCTGGTGATGGGAATTCAGGCTTTTTTTTAGGGATTCGATCATTTGGCTTAGCAGTTACCGACTCTTTCGACTCTCAAACGGCTCTTTGTGGAATCGTTCATTTACAAGAGCTGGCTTTTAGAGTCGAGTCGTTCGAAGCCCCCACATGAACCAGCTCCCCTCCTCAGGTGCTGCCTCCTCCTCCATGAAGTGATGACAGGTAAGTCGAAAATAATGACGTACTTAATTTTAGGAAGTTAAAGGCTTCGATGGCGTCGACGTTAATGAGTGAATAAGAAGTAACGTCGACAATTAAACTTGATGGAACATCTGACATTTTCCCAGCTCTGCTAAACATACCCAAAATATAACTAAAGACACAAAACTCTGGTTATAGTCACTTTTAGAGCTACAAATGCTAGAGAAGCAGTTTGATAGGCAGAGCATTAGCTTCTGTTAGCTAACGTTTGGAATGGAATGGACATGAAAGACTTGGAATGTTGGAGGATTCTAAAGTCCTTTGATCTTTGTCCGTTCTGTGGAGACACAAAATGGTGACCGTTGCAAGCTGTCTACCCGTAATATAGTTTTTTGACCATTTAAGCAAATAATGACAAACTGAATTGTTTTGTAGTTTGTTTAATGAACGTGTCTGATTGGTAGATTAACCGCAGTGTTTTTATTCCGCCCTCCGTCCACAATAACATCACACACATCTGTGATTCACTTGATTTCTCTTTCTTTCATTAGTTTTTATTTCTTCTACCTTTTTTGTATGTGTGTCTACTTTTCAAAAGAAGAAGCTGTGATTTTAAAGCCCTGTTGAAACATCTTGCTCCTCTCACGTGTTGATTCATTCATTGCTTTTTCCATGTTTTTAACCGCAGGCGCAAAATTTTCACTTTTTTTCAAGTTTTTTTCTGCTTTTGGAGCACAATCTCAATTTGAGGAAAAAATTTCAAATTTTTATTTTTTCAAAAAAAAAATTGTCCAATTTTATTTTTCAAATTCTTATTTTTTTCAAAAAAAATTCTTTTCAATTTTTTTTTGTTTTTCCAAAATTAAATTTTTTTTTTCAAAAAATTTTTTTTTGCTAATTTTTTATTTTTCAAACATTTTTTTTTCAAAAAAAATTTTTTTTTCAAATTTTTCCAAAAACCATTCACAGTCATTGTTTTTTCCATCTGTGATTCACTTGATTTCTCCTTCTTTCATTAGTTTCTATTTGTTCTATCTTTTTTGTATGTGTGTGTACTTTTCAAAAGAAGAAGCTGTGATTCTCTTGATTTAGCAGCTTGTAACAGTAGTCTTCTCTCAGCCCACCGTGAATGCGTCTCTCCCAGTGTTCCGGTTTTAAAAGTGACCCTGTAAACTGGAGACCTTCAGCTGAACGTGTCAGTGTTTGTGGAGTTTACACAGCTGTTGAAACACAGAGGGAGTTCCTGGGAATGCAAACTAGTTTAGTTTTTATTAAGATTTCAAAATATCCTCATCAGATATTTAATGATCGTCTAAAGACGTTTATGAGGGATGCATCCGGCTGAGAGTCTCCAGTTAACAGGGTCGCTATTTAAACCAAAACATCGGCCGATCTCTGCCACGGCTTTTTGAGTTGAAAAGGATTTTAAAGCCGTGTTGAAACGTCTTTGCTACTCGCTCTTATCTCCTCTCACGTGTTGATTCATTCATTGCTTTTTCCATGTTTTTAACCGCAGGCGCGAAATTTTCGCTTTTTTTCAAGTTTTTTCTGCTTTTGGAGCACAATTTCAAATTTGAGGAAAATGTATTTTTTCGACAGGCTCCAATCAACGTTTTTTGTCTTTTTTTTGTCCATTTTTTTTTTGTCCATTTTTTTTTTGTCATATTTTATTTTTTCAAAAAAATAATTTCAACATTTTTTTTTTTCAAACATTTTTTTGTTTCAAATTTTTCCAAAAACCATTCACAGTCATTGTTTTTTCCATCTGTGATTCTCTTGATTTCTCTTTCTTTCATTAGTTTTTATTTGTTCTATCCTTTTTGTATGTGTGTGTACTTTTCAAAAGAAGAAGCTGTGATTCTCTTGACAGTGGGGGTTGTGAGTCTTTGACACCTGTATTTGTGGGGTCGCGGCCTGAAAAGTTTGGGAACCAATTATTGGAGGTACTACGCTTACATCACCTCCCCCTGAGGAATGTAGTCCGTGACTGTGTAGTCCCCCTCAGCTGTATGGCCCATTAAGCATCTATTGGCTCATTATATGTCTCTACAGCCTCCATTTTCAAAGATTAGTCTGACTCTCACAACTTCCATCACTTAGTCTGCAGCAGAGAGCAGCTATCTGCACCATACCAAACAGCTAACAGACAGTTAGCTTCAAGCTCATTATAATGGAGCGTTTAGCGGAGCCACACATTTCCCCCAGGACTCGGCAAAGATCACAAAGAGAGCTAAAAAAGGGAGAGGGAATATTGGACTTACATTCATCAGGCGCACAGAGACACAACCCCAAATGAATACTAATGCTCTCCAGTGTTAGCTGAGCGTTTAGACAGAGGAGTGTTTGCTAACAAGTTCACCGTGTCGGCTTTATGAGGTACAATATGTCAGTGCTGTGTTTACGGCTTGTGTCTCCGGCTCCAAATTGCCCAAAAAAATCAATTAATGTGGTTTTACGTGAGCGTGTTTGAGAAGGAGACGGAGACACAGCGACAGAGACTGAGCTGAACTGAGTAGGAAGTCGATGGGTGTTTAGAAACCGGGGTATTTACACTTCTGAATCCCTGCAGCAGGCACAGTGTGTGAAATGATCAGATCCAGCCTGTGTGATGCATTATGAGCCTAGTTAAGATGTTAAGTATGCTAATGTATTGAATCATAAAACATTAAGCCTCACTGATTATATTTAGGATACTGATAAAAGGGCTAATGGAGATGAAGAGAGGCAGACGAGACGGGGACAGATTTGAAAGATTTCAGGGAAGACCGAGAATTAAATTGAAAAGTCGAATAATTACACATTAAATTTAACATCACAGCCACAGCATTTCTGTTCCTTTTAGACTACAAAAAAAGTAGGGAAAC